>NC_050573.1:301367825-301670325 GCF_011100635.1 Trichosurus vulpecula | reverse complement strand
AATACAAAACTCAAGAGAGACATAAAAAGGTAAATGAGGGGAGGAAGGGACCCTAGTTAATCAATGAGGCTAATTAGTTACATCCTGATATAGGATTATTTTGCTTTGTGTATGTTATATACATATATATATATATGTGTGTGTGTGTGTGTGTGTGTGTGTGTGTGTGTCAATCTTGAGAATAGTATAGTTATTATGACAACTGAAAGGGATATTCATAGTCTGTGGATGTCAGTATAAAATAAACGATATAATGATAAAAATATAATTAAGAGATATAAAGGGATGGTTCTGGGAGAAGAGGTGAGGAGGTAGTAGAAAACGATAAATTACATCACAAGAAGAGGTACAAAAACACATTGTAGTAGAGGGAAAGAAGGGAGGGGGAAGGGCAGTATTTGAGCTTTACTCTCATCGGATTTGGTTCAAGAAGGGAATAACATACCCTGATAAGTATAGAAATCTAAATTGTCCTACAGGCAGTAGGAGGGAAAAGGGGAAAGAAGAGGGAGGGGGGATTGTCAGAAGGGAGAGAAGAAGTAGCAAGAGGAAAAAGGTAAGATAAGGGAGGGGAATCAAGAGGGAGGGTAAACTGAGGAAGGCAGCGGTCAAAAGAAAAACTCTTGAGGAGTGGAAGGGAAAAGGGAGAAATAAAAGTATACATGGGGGGAAATAGGATGGAGAAAAAGATACAGATAGTAATCATAACTGTGAATGTGAATGGGATGAACTCTCCCATAAACCAGAAGTAGATAGCAGAATGGATTAAAAACCATAATCCTACAATATGTTGTTTACAAGAAACACTTTTGAAAAAGGGGGATACACACAACGTAAAGGTAAAAGGCTGGAGTAGAATATATTGTGCTTCAGCTAAATTAAAAAGCAGGTGTAACAATCCTAATCTCAGACAAAGTAAAAGCAAAGATAGATCTAATTAAAAGAGATAAGGAAGAGCCCTATATCGTGCTAAAAGGCACCATAAACAATGAAACAATATCATTATTTAACATATATGCACAGAGTGGTATAGCATGCAAATTCTTAGAGGAGAGGTTAGGAGAGTTACAGGAAGAAACAGAGAGCAAAACTATAATAAGGGGGACTATTTGTGAAAATAATTGAAGATGAAGTCCTACCAAATTCTTTTTATGACACAAATATGGTACTAATACCCAAACCAGGAAGAGTCAAAACGGGAAAGGAAAATAATAGACCAATTTCCCCAATGAATGTTGATGCAAAAATTTTAAATAAAATACTAGCAAAAATATTGCAGCAACTTATTAGGAGAATAATACACTATGACCAGGTAGGATTTATTCCAGGAATGAAAGGCTAGTTTAATATTAGGAAAACTATCATCATAATTGATCGTATCAACAACAAAAGTAGCAGAAACCGTATGATCATCTCAATAGATGCAGAAAAAGCCTTTGACAAAATACAACACCCATTCCTATTAAAAAGACTAGAAATCATAGGAATAAATGGAGCCTTCCTTAAAATTATAAATAGCATTTATCTAAAACCATCAAAAAGCATTATGTGTAATGGGGATAAGCTAGATGTAGTCCCAATAAGATCAGGGCTGAAACAAGGATGCCCATTATCACCCCTATTATTCAATTTGGCACTAGAAATGTTAGCTGTAGCAATAAGAGAAGAAAAAGAATTTGAACTAATTAGAATAGGCAAAGAAGAAACTAAATTATCATTTTTTTTGCAGATGATATGACGATTTAATTAGAGAATCCTAGAGAATCAAGTAAAAAACTACTTGAAATAATAAACAATTTTTGCAAAGTTGCAGGATATAAAATAAACCCACATAAATCCTCAGCATTCCTATACATTACTAACAAAGCCCAACAGCAAGAGGTAGAAAGAGAAATTACATTTAGAGTTACTTTAGACACTATAAAATATTTGGCAGTCTATCTGCCAAGACAAACCCAGAGCCTATATGAACATAATTACAGAACACTTTTCACACAAATAAAGTCAGATCTAAACAAATGGAAAAATATCAGTTGCTCACGGTTAGGATGAGCTAATATAATAAAAATGACAATTTTACCTAAATTAATTTATTTATTCAGCACCATACCAATCAAACTACCAAAAATTATTTTACAGAGTTGGATAAAATAATAACAAAATTCATCTGGAAGAACATGGGGTCTAGAATACCTAAGGAATTAATGAAAAGAAATGCTAGGGAAGGTAGCCTAGCCATACCAGATATTAAACTGTACTATAAAGCAGCAGTCATCAAAACTACTTGGTACTAGCTAAGAAACAGAGCCGTGGATCGGTGGAATAGGTTAAGTAGACAAGATGCAGTAGTCAACGACTATAGCAATTTACTCTTTTATGAACCCAAAGAATCTAGATTCTGGGCTAAGAATTCACTATTTCACAAAAACTGCTTGGAAAATTGGAAAATGGTATGGCAGAAACTGAGTATAGACCAATATCTTACACCATATACCCAAATAAAGTCAAAATGGGTTCGTGAGTTAGGAATAAAGGCTGATTTAAGCAATTTTTTAAGCAATTTAGGAGAACAAGGAATAGTTTACCTATCAGATTTATGGGAAAACAAAGAATCCATGACACAACAAGAGATAGAGAGCATTACAAAATGCAAAATAGATAATTTTGATTATGTTAAATTGAAAATTTATGTATAAAAAATCCAATGCAACAGAGATTAGGAGGGAAGCTGAAAATTGGGAGAAAATCTGTACAACTGGTATCTCTGATAAAGGCCTTATCTCTAAAATATACAGGGAACTGAGCCAAATTTATAGGAATACAAATCATTCCCCAATTGAAAAGTGGTCAAAAGATATGAACAGGCAGTTTTCAGAGGAAGAAATTAAAGGTATTTATAGGCATATGAAAAATGCTCTAAATCACTGCTGACTAGAGAAATGCAAATCAAAACAACTCTTAGGTACCACATCTCTCCTGTCAGATTGGCTAAAATGACAAAACAGGAATATGATAAATGCTGGAGAGGATGTGGGAAAATTGGAACACTGCTACATTGCTGGTGGAGTTGTGAACTGATCCAGCCATTCTGGAGAACAATTTGGAACTATGCCCAAAGGGCTATAAAAATGTGCATATCCATTAACCCAGCAATACCACCTCTATGACTATATCCCAAAGAAATCATGCAAGTAGGAAAAAGAACTGTATGTTCAAAAATATTTTAGCAGCTCTTTTTGTAGTAGCAAAGAAGTGGAAATCAAAGGGATGCCCATCAACTGAGGCATGACTGAACAAGTTGTGGCATATGAATGTAATGGAATATTATTGTGCTATAAGGAATGGGGAAGATATGGACTTCATAATAACCTGAAAAAACCTACACGATATAATGCTGAGTGAGTAGAGCAGAGCTAGGAGAACATTATACAGGACCACAGATATATGGTTTCTGTGATGTCTAAATTTGATAGACTTGGCTCTTCTCAGCAATACAAGGTTCAAAGACAACTCCTAAGGACTTAGGATGGAGAGGGCTATCTACATGCAGGGAAAGAACTATGGATTCTGAACGCAGATTGAGGAAAACTATTTGCTCTCCTTTTTTTTCTTTTGTTTTTGTTTTTGTTTGTTTTGTTTCTTCTTTCTCATGATTCCTTCCATTGGTCATAATTCTTCTTTACAACTTGACTATTGTGTAAATAAGTTTAATGCAAAGTTATATGTAGAAGATACATCAGCTTCCATGCCATCTTGGAGAGGGAGGGGGCAAGGGGGGAAAGAAAATCTGCAACTCAAAATCATGCAGAACTGAGTGTTGTAAACTAAAAATAAAAATCTTAATTAAAAAAAATTTTAAAAACTGATCATTGCAATTAATCTCAGTTTAGTTGCTTCATAGTATTATTACATTATTGTAATATTTAATCATATATTATTAATGTATATTTAATTATTCAAAGTAGTTTTTATATTGTTTTTGATCATAGGATCTAGTTTGTATCTCTTCTTTTAAAAATACTTAAAAATATCCTTTGCTTATTAATATATTTAGGACAACATGAAGACTTTTTTCAATAATATTTCACAAAAGATCACAATTTCACAATTATTCAAGTAGATAAAAGCTACAGAGAATAATAGAAGAAGATAAGGGAAAGGATAAATTCTAATACTCCTTCAAATTGTGCAAGCCTACCTTGCACACAATATATGCATGCCTATGCAAAGAATAGAAATAGAACAAAGCAAAGATGTGATTTGGTAAAAATGAAATATCATCTTTAAATATTCTCCTCCAACAGTGTGTCTCCTGTGAGTCTGTTATAAATTATATGATTCCTAGATGGATAAAGTAACAATCAACTTTGTTTAAAAATAAAATGTTGTTTTTTTAATACTACATGAGATATAAAATAAGGAACTGTACATTTACCCAAGACATTCACCATGGAGGACAACCAAAACAGAGGAATAATGATCTCTTGTAGAGGGTAGGATTCTTCACAGTTTCCTATTTGAAGATTTTGATTGCATCAAAAGGCCTTTCTAATTAAAATCTACTATCATTCAAAAGAGTTTAGCCTAACAAATCCACAAAGGCAAAACTAAATGGATAAATAATGTTTATCATCCAAATTGTGATATGCAGTTACATCAACAGTTCATGAAACTGATATGTTATTAGTATATATCTTGAGCAGACACTTCAAAATTTGATCAACACCTCAGAATTGCATCAGAAAAGAGGGGCTTTGATTACATTTTTTCTTAGATTTCATTTGGAAAATTATACCATGATTTTCATAAATCCAAGCTTCTCCAATGAAATATAGTGCTATCTTTTTTTGAGCATTGGTATTCTTCCAGTGATACTATATGATCGTAATTGTAGGAATCAATCTGTGAATCAGCCAAAGGGAACAAAAAAACACATGGTACTTGTGGGTGGACAATGGCATATTACCAATGAAAAACTCCCCACAATATTGGCAAAATAATGTCAAAAAGATATTCTACTAAAAGAGAAAGTGAGCCTTTCATGCAGTAGGAGCCACAAAATCTTGTATGTGCCGTTGATATCCATCAGTCAGTCAATAAATATTCATTAAGTTCTTACTATGTGCCAGGAACTGTGCTAAGGATCTAGGAAGAGGCCCCAATAGGTATATCTATTGTGGAGTACTTAGGGAAAGGTATGTGTTAGAGTCACATAGGATTAGAAGGTTGGGATGGGTAATTATTTTCTTTCAAGGGATTACCCACATCAATGTGACTATAACAGGATGTAAAGCATGTGAAGAGTACAGTGCTGGCCTAGGGGAGATCCAAAATTGAGTTACAATGTGTTTGTAGCCCTTATGAACAATAAGGAAATACAATGCAAAAATATATAACTATGCAAAGAATAACAGGATAAATGCCTTATTGGGTTGTGAAGATTTTCAGTCTCACAGTGATTTTATTTAAGGGGTCTAGAAAAAAATCTCTATAGCTGTTTTTGATATCTGTAAAGGGAAATAATATATTAAAATATTTGTATTTTTACCTCAATAAATTCTAGTTTGGCATACAATTAAACATTTATAAATAATAGTCTTTGACCAAAATTTTTTTTAAATTACCTTTCAGAATCAGCAATCCACTTTTCCTCTGTTCACCTCTTATGTCATTCATCTGATGGATGAATTATACAGCACTCTGCTTTTCATTGATTGGAAATTGTCACTAGGATGATACACATGAAAATAATTACAAAATTTTTACTGAAAAATAAAAAGCAACATTTTCAAGTAATGTGAAACTACATTGCTCAAAATATCTGACTTAAAATTCTCAGAAGTTCCTCTTAAATAAACAGAGGCTGTGCTGTCCTTCATATACTCAAAACAAAAATACATGGTAATATATTAAAACATCACCATACTTTTGTTTAATTTTATTGTTATTGTTATTAATATTATGCTATTATTATTAAGCATTCATGTAGCATCTATTATGTGCTGGGAACTTGTATAAGGACTTTGCAAATATTATCTCATTTGATCCTAGTAACAAACCTAGGAGGTAGATGGTTTTATTACCCCAATTTGGAGGAAAATTAGGTAAACAGTGGTTAAATGATTTGCCCAAGGTTACGCAGCTGGTTAAGTGTCCGAGGCCACTTGACTCCAGGCCTAGAACTCTATCCACTGATTTGGTTAGGAGTTCTATGTCCTATTAATGAGGTTATCAAGTTCACAAGCAAATGATACTAGGGTCATGTCCATTAAGATTTTTTGCCCAATTAAATGAGTGGCCTAACCAATACTAAAAAAATGCATTCCCAAAACAATAACTTGATTTCTGATCCATCTTGATCATCTGATCCATACTATATGTAATTCAGTGAGGATATTGACCACAGAATTTCTAACACAATCATGAAATTTTAAGTAGAGGATCTCAGCAATATCTTAAAGGCGAAAACAAAGACACTTTAAAGGTTTCTAGATAAATTAACTAGCACCTGAATGAAAAGCCAATCCAAATCTTTTTAATCATTTGGCCCATAACCTTCCAATAGCAAAGGGTTGGATTATCTGATGCAGCCACAAGACATGTGTCAACTATACCTCAATCCTCTGACCCCCAAATCTCCAAACAAGTTTAACAGAAATGAAGTCTAACATCTGCAAACACAAACTCTTTAATTTGTTCAGCCGCCTCCAGGCTTCAAATGTGTAACTTTTCAGGGGAGCCAGACCTGATACTGATTATTCCATGACTCTCCTCTTTCTGTCCTATTCCTACAAGTTAAACTCTCCAATGGAGAATCCAATGTCATTATTGTTAAGAACAATAAATCTTGCGGTATTTGATAGGCGTGAGGAGTGGAATATATTATTTCTTTAAGATTTTGTGTTACTTTATTTAGTGATGTTCTTTTCACTTGAATTGATACTCACTATAGTTTCATTCTGGTTGAGATCAGTTTCATTTTTATGTTTTCCAAGACAAATTAAATAATAAACATATTGAACCATTTTGCGTCCAACAAAACATTTACTAAATTCCAATTATGTGTACTAGGCCCTGGGAGATATAGAAAGGTAAATAAGATTTGGCCCCTGCCCTCAAGGTGTATAAATAACTCTGAACAAAATAGAATACATAAATGTACAAGAATGGTGCAAAGTACTATTAGTGTTTATAAGAGATCATTTCTAATTGTTAACATGGGGAAAGGTTTCTTGGAGAATTTGGAATTAAATGTCCTCAGAAAAGTGGCATTTGAAAACCTAAAATCATAATAGTAGCATACATGAATGTGTAAACTGCATTATGTGAAATGTTGAGCATAAGGAAATGCTGCTCTGTTCACCAAGTTCACAACCCATCTATGATTCAATTGATAAATCCCAGAGAATGCCCTCTGGCACACAGAGGCCAAGCAGGTTCTCCGGCCTCACACAGCTAGTAAGTTTTCAGAGGCAAGATTTGTACCTGAGTCTTCCTAACTCTGCCAGAACTTTAGGCACTGTGCTATGTAGCCTCTATAGTAATAATATAATGAAATATTAATTGAAGTATATAATATACAAAACCAATCTTTTGTTCACCAGCATGGCTTGCTTGGTAAGAAGAGAGGTGTCTTAGTATCGTGGAAAGAGAAACAACTTGGAATTATGGTGAACTGAGTTTGAGTCTGGCTTACTCTGTTACCTGTATGACCTTGAGCAAAGCTGTAAACTCTTGGAGTGTCAATTGTTAAATAAATGAATGAGAGGACTGAACTATATGATCTCTAATTTCTAACTCAGAAAAAAATACAGCATGCTATGATTCTAA
The DNA here is from genome assembly GCF_011100635.1 of Trichosurus vulpecula. Classification (NCBI taxonomy): domain Eukaryota; kingdom Metazoa; phylum Chordata; class Mammalia; order Diprotodontia; family Phalangeridae; genus Trichosurus; species Trichosurus vulpecula. The sequence continues at coordinate 301,662,495 of NC_050573.1, read as the reverse complement.
TTCTTTGGAGCTAACTCTAACACTGCTAACAAAAGTGCTATTTCTACAGAAGTCTAATTTAACTACAAGTAGCAAGAGAGAGAAAAACAGTAACTTCTGAATTTTCTTCCTATGTATAATGATGTTACTTAAACTCAATGCACCAAGCAAGACTCAAAAATTATAGATTGCAGAACAGTTATTTGTTCTGCATTGGTGAAAGGAATTTCCTCTCTGGAAATTACTTACACAGATAAAATTCTGTGCGAGCATACACATGCATATGTACATGCATACCCATTTTATCAATGTATGTCTTCAGTTCTGTTGCATGCCCCCATGTAACATTAGGGCCAGTGAGGGCTTGTGTCCAGGCCATGAGGCTGTCTTCTGGCCTTACAGAACTGAAAAATAAGCCAAAGTTAATGATCCATTCAAATTTGCTTTGCCTTAAAAACATGATTCTATTAAAACATCAGAATAAATTAGATAATTCACTAGATATGATATGAAGTAACAAAAGGAATAAAATATAAATAAACACTTGGGAAAATATGTGTTTTACATATAATTTGAGGCTCCCAGAGGTATGATATTGCTGTCGTGAAATGAACTATATAAAAATTATTTCTTGTCCAAAATTTTTGATGCACTGATACACTATTTGCCAGATATTATGTTTAGGCACTGGACACAAAAAGACAAAAAGAAATAGTTCTTGCTCTTAAGAAACTATGGTAATTTTATTAGGGGAAATAATACACATATATAGAAATGAATATTAATGTGAGGAAAGAAAGAAGGGTAACAGCTGGAGAACTTGGAGAAAACTTCATGTAGAAGATGGCACCTGAGCTAAGTCTTAAAGGTAACTAAGTAGAATAGATTCCAGGTATGCAAGGGAAAGAAGCATAGCCTATGTGAGGGCATGGGAAGAGGAGGTGAAATGTTGTGTTGAGAAGCAGTCCAATTGACTTTAATGGGAGTACTATGAAACATATCTGGGAAGGTATACTAGAGTCTAATTCTGGAGGGTTTCAAATTTCAGCTTGAGGAATTTGTTTTATTTTAATACTACTAGGGAAGCACTGGAAGTTCTTAAGCAAAGGAATGTCACAATCATACTCTTGACCTGATCATATGTTTCCAGGCATCTTCAGTCTATAGAGTCCCACTCTCCCTTCTTGCATATCATTCCATCTGATATGGTGGCAGGAAAACTAAGGCAATCATAGTATTCCAAGTGAGAAGTAACAAATATATGGACTAAGGTGAAAGAGATGTTGTGGAGACAGAATTGACAAGAGTTGGAAACTGATTATAAATATGAAGGAGAGTAAAACAAGGATAATTTCAAAGTTGTGAATTTTGATGACTAGGAGGATAATGGTACTGTCGACAAAGCTAGGAGAATTGGAGTAGTGTTTAAGAAAAATATGAGTGTCATTTTGGAAGTCATCTTGATGGAGATGGTCAGCATGGACACCAATGAGATTACCAGAAGAAAGAACACATAGAGAGAAAAAGGGAGAGGAGAAGATATATAAGAGGGGAGGGGAGGGGAGTCCAGAACCCACCCCAAATGTAGATGGAGTGACACAGATGATGATTAAACAAAGAAAGTTGAGAATGACCAGTCAGGCAAACAGTAGGAGAAAAAAGTGAGAGCAGAAAGAAGAAAGTTAACAGAAGGTCTTGATCAACAATAGCAAATACTTCGTAGAAGTAAAAAAGAATGAAATGTGCTTTTGGATATAGCTGGGTATTGAGATATCAATGATAACCTCATAGACAACAGTTTCTGTCAACAAATGTCTTGGAGGATAGATTGCAAAGGTTGGAGAAATGAGTTGCAAGTGAGAAAGTATGAAAGAATTATGTGTATAACTAGAGAAAATGATACACACTTGGTGAAATCATTTAGGGTGACCATAGCGGAAGACAATAGTCATATAAAGTGATGTAGGGGAAAGAATGTTGGTTTCAGAATTAAAAGACGTGGGCTAAAATCCTGGCTTTTCCATTTATTTACTGTGTGATGTGGGGCAAGTTGCTTCATCTCTCTGGGCCTCAGTTTCTTCATCTATAAAATTAGAAAATTGGACTAGATGACCTCTAAGGTATCTTCCAACTTTACATCTGTGATGCTATCATCCTATAAAAGCTTCATAAATAGCAGGTCTTGTAGCACTTTACAAGAGACAATAGAAGTAGATTGCTAGACAAAAAAGGAAGAAAGCATCCTGGGAGGGAAGAAGAGTGCATGGAACTGTTTGTTGAATTGAATTGAATTGCAATGTACATAATTTTGCCTAGCTCCAGTGGTGCTAATGCAGAAGAAGCCAAGGAAGAGCAGACATGTGGAGAAAGGCAGAGAAAGGGATTGAAAGAGAGAAACAACAGATATTTCGGAGAGATCATAAGTTGGCCTTCTGCAAAGATTTTTCCAAAGATCCATTGAAATAAATGCTGTATTTCTAAAGAGGTTATGTAAATATAAATGCTATGGTGACATGAATAAAAGCAAGTTAAGTAAAAGATAATGATTCATATTATTATATACAGCTGTGCAGGAAGAGGAAGAAGTTCTACCAAAAAAAGAAAGAAAGAAAAGAAAAATGAAGACAATTACTATTGTCCTTTCTGTATAAAGAAATACATTATTCATATTTCAAGCCTGGAGCATTCTCTAAGCACATCAAGCAAAGGAAACAAAATGCAAACAGTATTTTGTTCTTAATTGTGTCCTTAGTAAAACCTTAGCATGTAGTCGTGTCCTAAGAAATATGGTAGAGACAGCAAGGTGATTCAGCGGATAGAGCACTGGGTCTGCAGTCAGGAAGATATGACTTCGAATCTGGCCTCAGATACTTATTAACTGTGTGACCCTGGGCAAATCACTTAACCTCTTTTTGCCTTAATCCACTGGAGAAGGAAATGGCAAACCACTGCAGCTTCTTTGCCAAAAAAAACCCTCAAGGACAGTACAGTCCATGGGATTACGAAGAGTCAGATATGAGCAAATGCCTCAACAGCAGTAAGGAATATGGCGACTCTCTACTAAGATTACCACAAATGCTCTAGGAGAACTATTAAGTGAAAATGATAAATAATAAATAACATTGGGCCTTCATTGCTTCCCAGACAATTAGATTTACTAAGCTGCAAACTGGGGAGTCTGCTGTGCAAGACAGCACCCTCTATTTCACTGGAGTGGATCCTATCCATTAGGAAAAGTTGAAAAACAAAATGAACTGAAAGTCTCAGTGGGGAGAGGAAATTGTCAAATTATGAACAGTCTCATAACAGAAACCTTTTATCTCATTTTCTAAAGTTAGCGAAAGGGCCGAGTCTATAGGGTAAATGATGCATGTCATTAGAAATACGACTTAAGGTTCAGGCTGACCTCTTTTCTATACTCTTATAATTTTCAGGGGGAAAAAAGACTTTTCCTTTCATTTCATCACCTGGAATTGTCTTCCTAATCTTAATGTTCTCCAGGAGCCCCACAGTGCTGTTCAAAAATCCAGAGCTGTCATCATTTTTTTCCGGAGTTTCTTGCTCAGATCAGGGAACAGAAATCCAGCATTAATGACAAATGGGTTTTATTAAAATTCAGATTTGACTAGTGGGAGTTTAGAATTATAGAGATAAAAGAGACCTTGGGGGAATTCCTGCAGAACTATCCCTGCCATGGGTATCTATTAAATTTTAAAGACTTTCACTGGAATATATTTCAGAATGTCTACCAATTGTTTCCTAATGTTTAGCAATTCCTCATTACAGAAGATTTTAATTATTTTACTGAAATCACAGTAAACCTATTTAGGAAAACATTACTCCATCACAACTTATTATTTTGAAGCTTTGTTTACACAAAGTCAGTAACATATGACAAACCCTTCTGCTGTAACTTTCACTTCTGGTACACTGATCTTGATTTGGGCCTATTTTTCTCTGTTATTGAGTGAACCCACTGGCTATTGTTATATTTGAAAAGCCTCTTCACTAAACTTAATATTATTTTATTTAATATAAATGTTCAATGGCATGCCAAATTTTCTCACTTTTCATGTAGCTATTTAATCTCTCTTGTGATTTATTTCTTGATCTTGCCTTTTTTCATGTTTACAAGTTGCCAATACCTCCCTGGTCTATTAAATTATCATTATGAACAAAGTTTTTTTGCCATTGGGTTAGTTTTTCCATTTTTAATTAAAAAAAACTAGTTGTGGTCCAATGCATGTTATCAAAATATTGCTGTTTTCTCTCTCTTCATTGCAGAGCTCTCTTTCTCTGGTGGAGGGAGAGGAATGACATTGTCAAATCAAAATGTTTAGAGAAAAGCAAAGAATTTGTTTTCTACTACAGGTTTATACATTAAAGAATCTCAACTATTAATACCTATTTTTGTATTTAATTAGACTTTTGTTGACATTAATGGGTCATCTCTTCCCAAACATTAAAGTTTGAGTAGCCTTTAAGAGTTAGGAAAGAATGTCTCCATTTGTTTCTTCACTACATTCTTCTTCTTCTTTTGAGAGATTGTAGAACAATAGAGAAGCGAAAAGAGCCTGGAGAGAAAGCAAGTAAGATAATGGAGAGAGGAAGATAACAAGGAACTAGACAGCTGAGTTCCTGCCCTCTAGTCAGTACAGTTCCTGCCCTCTAATTATAGAGAAAAAAACACTTATGGATGAAACAACTTGAGAAAATTAAAAGCACACATCAATAAGTCCAAATCAATACACAGAAAGAATCTTGTTTTAATAAAAGCATTCTAATGCCTAGTTCTAAGTAATCAAAGAGGCTCCTGCGCCCTACAAAATGACACATAATAACAGTGCTTTGCTCTTAAACTGGAGATCCAGTATAATAGATGCCATCACCAATCCCTTTACATGTAGAAGTTAAACTCTCTAAACTAAAATGTTGCTTTGATATCAATCATTGATGATTTATCTGTGCAAGTTGTTCTTAAAATAGAGAATATTGGGGGGGGGCTCCCCTTTATCCCTCCCTGTGCCATTGAACGACTAAAGAGAATGAATCATGTTTGCCTAAAAGCATGTTTGGCAGGAGCTCAGACCATCGGTTTGGAGAAATAAATGAGGAGGAAAGAAAAAGGAATGGGCGGGAGACAGCAGCATCTTGTTAGAGATCTTCCTGATGCAGGAGGTTTCAGTTCTCATCTTACACAAGAAGAGATTGCATTGTAAGAACCATAGAAACTTACCTTTTCCTTGCATGGTTGCAGAGCTAAGACAAATCATGAGGAATTAAATGAAATAACATAGATTAGAGCACTTTGCAAACGTTAAAGCACTATGTAAGTGGTACCTATTTTTGTAAAGACAAAAATCAGCATCCTTCACCAAGCAGAAACCAGTGGTGGAAACAGGACTTGGAGGTACGGGCCAAATATGGCTTCTGCCATAGGTTAATGCATATTTGGGACCATAAGTGACTCTGTAGTTTGTATACAATTCAGAAAGATGGTTTCTTATAGCTCAGTGGATAGAGTGCTAGGCCTAGAGTTAGGAAGAACTGACTTCAAATCCAGCCTCCTACATTTACTAGCTGTGTGACAACAGGAAAGTCACTTTATTTCTTTTTATCTCAATTTCCTCCACTATAAAATGGGGACAATAATAGCACCTACCTTACACATATATAAATACTTATTACTTCCGCCCTCCACCTAATTTGAGTCTCTATTTCATTTGGTTTCTTTCTTTTCCTAATATATTTTTGCATCTACAATATTGTGAACTGTATGCTTGCAACACTGGATGGGACTGAGCATTGGGGGTAGGTAAAGAGCCACTATTTATACAGTTTTCCAGATTTCTTGTATGGAGGCCTTGAGCCAAGAGAAATGAGAAAAGCCCTTAAAGTATACTTGAGTCTAATGAAAGGTTTACATGTAACCCCTGTCCCAAAGCCAACTGGTATGAGACTTTCTTCTCATTGGTGGAGACGAATGCCCTACCCTATGAGAAGGGGGACAGGACAGAGTTGGCAAGAGTAGGAGAGCTCTATCCTTCTTTAGTATTCTTTGGGACTCTTCAAGCTTCAAGTCACATTGGGCACCTCTGGCCTCCAACCTCCAAGAGGAAAATGAAAGAGGTCAATCCCACGTTAGATTGCTGAAGAGAAAGACTCTGGGAAGATGAGAGGAAATAGCAATCTCCATCATGTCCTTATCCCCTGCTTATTACTCCAGAGACTGGGTATTGTCCCTGGGTGAGATAAATTCTGTCTTGGTTGAGCTGAGCTACCTTGCTCCCAATAGGAAATTTCCCTCATTTTGAATTGTCAGTATTATATTTTCTTATGTATACCTTCTCTGACTTTTGTTTGATTTCGATTTGGTTAAATGGATTTTTTTGATTGTGTGTGTGTGTGTGTGTGTGTGTGTGTGTGTGTGTGTGTTAGAACTAAGAAAGAGATCAAGGGGTCATCATGGAACTGAGATGTGTGTGGGTGTGTGTGTAGACGTATATGTGTGCATGCTTGCACATGTTTTCCCAGCCTAGTATCTACCCCTCTTTCTCTCTTTTTGAGAAGAACAGAATGGCTTCTGTCTCCATCCTCATACTTCTCGTTCAGGCAGAAATGAGTCTCCCTTGGAGAACAGTGGGGGAAGATGAAGCTAGAGAGGTCTATTCTGCCTTCAGTAAATCATACAAAGATAGCCCCTGCTACATGTTGGGGTACAGATTTCACCACATGTGGGCCTCACCTTGTATGGGACCTCTCTATATACATTGAAATTTGACAAGCTTTATGAAAAAAAAGTTATGTTAGTGTTTGTAGTACTTAAGGAGGAAAGTGGTAGTAAACAGTAAAGAGTACTTCCCAGGGCACCCCAGGGCAGAATTAAGAGAAGGATGAAATGGAGATTTTTCTGGGTAAATGTCTCTGAATAGGAAGAGCATGATGATATTAGAGGTGATTCAAAAAGTCACCAGGGGAAGTGGAAAGGGAAGAAAGGTGAAACCGAACTAGACTCAAATAAATTGGAACATGTATACACATAAGATATAAAAACAACAACCAGACCAGCAAATGTACTGGAACCTATAAACAATAGATCTCTGTTCACTGGATCCATATATCATAAGATCATAAACTGAGAAGTGAAGACATTTTTGAGGCTTTCTGGCTCAATTCCCTCATTGGACAGATAAGAAAGAGATCCAGAGAGATCATGTGCCCATTTCACAAAGATAGTGACAGAGTAAGAATTTGACCCTAGAGTCAGGCTCTTTGACTCTAAGTTCTCTTTCATTGAACCATCCTGGGAGACCGAATGAACTGACATCTTTGAAGAAGGACTGAAGAGACAATTTGAAATATGAGTTTAATTGTTATACTGTGGAGATGTGTTAAGGAGAAGAAATCCTGGAGAGAATTCTTCAGAGACTAAATGGTCCTCCTGAGAGAAATGTTTTTCTAGAGTTGAGGAGTCAGTGACAATAATCTATCCCACACCTCTTTCACCTGCTTGTGAAGCACTTTCATATGGAACAATTTGTTCGGCCATTCCGTAATTCTTAAGCACCCACATTGTTTCCTTTTTTTAAACTACAAGTGGTTCTGTGAACATTGTAGTATCAAAGGGACCTTTCTTCAGGTCTTTAAACTCCTTGAGGTATAAGCTTAGTTGTAGGATCACTAGATGAAAGGTTATGAACAGTATAGTGACTTTTCTCACATAAATCAAAGCCGCTACAAGATGAATTTTCAGCAAGCTTTAAAAGAGGCAGAGTTCTATTGTTGGAGATAAGCGGGTAAACCACTACATGCCAAATAAGAAATTACCGTTGCTACACCTGTGGAGCCAATGATAGACACAGAACAGAGTAGAAGTTATGGGAAATATGATCCAAAAATAAAGGAATAATTTAGTAACCATTTGGGCATACACAATAAAGGATAAACATACATAGAAAGCAAGGAGGCAAGGGGTGATACCTCCATTTTCACTATTTTGAATATGAGTTGGTACTAGAAAATCCAATTCAAGATATCTCATACAGAAAATGGAATCAAAACAGTAAACTTAGGGAGTGATTTGTAAGTTCTACAGCAAATTCATTCTATGAAGGTAGATGGGATTTCTCAGAGTCCTTAAAAAAACAACCCACCACAAAAAAAAAATGGAGAGGTGGTGGGAAGAAACTAAGGATTTATTAGACAAGCTGGTAATTATTTTTCACACTTTCTTGAAAACTTTTGCTTTGTTATAATGTTGATAATTGTACCTTAGAGAAATTCTAATCATAATTACATTTATATTGTACCTTTATTTCTGGGGAATTCAAAGCATTCTATGTATTTTACATATTACATGCTCTTGAATCACAAAATTTACACCCGGAGGTATCTTTTGGATCAGATCCCACATTGTAGAAAACTGAAATTAAGAGACTCAGCCAAGGTCATGCAGGTAGTAAGTAGGAAACCTGGGATTTGATCCTAAGCTCCCTGACTCTAGATTTAGCATTCTTTCTACTGAATAATGGGGGAAAATAACAAAATACATGATAAATAAAGTAGATGAAAATGACTGCTTTTATTAGTTGGACAAAAGTATAAGGAAGTAAGCTCATTCTCTTTAGGCTAAATAAAAGCATCTGTAGGACAATTCCAGTATCTGACAGGAGAATATCTTATTCCTAGTGATTATTAGGTCCTCAGATGGATGTTTAAATACCAGAAGTTTTTGTTGTCTTTGTTTCATGGAGCTTCAAGGCTAAGAATATTTGTGTATTATTATTAATCATCTTATGGATCAACATCGTATTCTAGGGATTACAAGCAACACTAGTCTTTATACTAGCCTGATACCTGTACCCCTGATTTACCAAGTACTCCAGAAATTTGAGGTCTATATTTGTAATATGGTTATTTGTCATTTGTCAGTCCATGAAAGATAACAATTTTCTGATGTACACTTCTAGCCACCAGGTCACTTAATGTTGCAGCCTGCAGTGATATTTTGTACAGATTCTCCCATTTCCTTGCATGACATGAATTGAACATGAAGTTTGGTCATCTTTAATACCTCTATTGTAGTATTTAGTGGAAATGACCTGGTTCTGAATTACTGTCATGAATACCATCCTCCTCCCTCATTTCCACAAACAAAATCACTTGAATCAATTATTTGTTTGATGCTTCTTTTTCAACTTATTGTTGGCCATATTTGTGTGGACATCACCCATAGAAAACTTTCTTGGATTTTAGCCATTTCATAGGCTTTATCTGGAGTTAAATTATTTTCAATTACATTTGACAAATACAATGGATCGTACTGATTATCCACCTTTACAATTATTTGGTAAAATGATCTTTGCTCATTCCAAAAGTATTTCTGTAAGTTTTTGACCTGTTTATTATCTGTTCCAAGAATATCAGTCTTCTACGTCCTTTTAGTCAAGAATGTTTTAATTTTTCTATAGCTGCCTTAGGGCAATGGACCTGTGTATTATTAATGTCATGTAGGTTTTTGCTAGGGTAACACTCAAATATGTTAAAAAAAAACATTTTGAATGTGTCCATTAAGACTGGGATTGCATAAGTATTAATTGCTTTAAAAGTTTTTTATTCAGCTTTCATTTGAGAATGACTGAAAGTCTATTAATATATTCAATCATAGCCTTCTTGATATCTGTATGCTTGATTGAAAAAAAAAACCAAAGTATTTGTGCATGTCACCTATTACTTGGTGAAGACCAACCAAAGTATTTATATGGATCTCCTTCATTCATTGATTCAATGTAACCTCCAGATTCAAGTGCAAAGGATTTAGCTTCTATTGGTCCTTAGTATACATTAACATTCTTAAAATTTTTAATATACTGAGTCCAAATGACATTTTAACATCACTGGAGAAAGATCCCTGGATATGAATGCACTATTTTATTTGTTTCTATGTGAAGCTACAAAATGTGATGTCAATCATACACAAGTGATTCATAAGATGTTTTAGATCAATTTATGCTTTAATTTGAAAGCTACAGTTAGTTTTATTTAGGAAAAATGTGATGGATTTGTGGCAAAGCAGAACAGTAATGGGTTTAAATTATCTTCCAGAAAAATGGCACTTTATATATGAATTATTCTTGACATCATTGTGAAGATGGTATATTTAATACAGAAAACAGTTTTGCACATGGATATCAAATAGTCTACTGTTCACACTATACTTGAGTCTATTTCATATATCTGCTCATCATGATAAGTCATGAGTAGGAGTCAAAAACTTTGTAATGATCCACAAAAGCAGTATATATCTTAGGGTACTTTGGGGCAACTTATTCAATAATTATTATTCAACAATTCTAAGATCCTGGCACATGTCACCCAACTTATTCAATGATTAAAGAATAGATAATCAATTGTTCTTTATATATCTGGGATTTTTACATGGTTTTTTTTTTGCTTCTCAGCATAAATATTATTTTCTTATTGGTATTTATATGTATATTTATATGTATATTTATATGTATATTCACCTGTAACTGACACTTTGAGGGCTCACTTGTCTTCTCATCTATTGGCAATAAGTTCATGATGTCTTCTGTTTAAAAGGCTTACACACACTTTAGGGGAAGCTGATAAAGTGACTTACTAGTAAGTCATGTTCCCATTGAGGCAATAATTATGGATCTTTTCCAGCCTTCCCATTTTCCAGGATTTCAGAGAAATTATAGTTTCTCTAGAGAGAACTGTTCTGGAATTAATGATATTAATGGCACACTAACTTTCTGTTTCTCATTTGATCCAACTTTGGTTTACAGAAATTTTGCATATCCTCCTTCAGATGCTCTCTCTCACCTGTAACTCCTTATTTCTCAAACCTCTACAATAAAGTTTTTATTAATGCTGAATTATTTATTTTGTTCTTGGTGCTGTATTGATTGCTTATAATACCTTAACCTTTTAACTCTTGTTTTTGATTGCTGATAAAGGAAATAATAACACTATTAACAACAATAATGAAATAAATCTTCATAAGACATTAAGATTTGGAAACACTTTACATATATCTAGAATTCCTGATGGGCTTTTCATTCCCAGATTCCTATCTGCAAATTTGTTTTGGGGGAAATTTTTTGCCTTTAATTGAGTGATAGGATGTACAAGTTTTCTACACTGTGTGCCAGCTAGAAACTGATGTACAACAAGGATTATTATTAGGTCACTGAAAACTCTTTACTACTCTCAGTGTCATCTAAGTACTTTTAGCATTGCAAGTAAAGTGAAAAGGTTTTCTCCTCCCTTGAAAATCATTTACCTCTACCCTTTCTTCCATTCTAGAGCTGGAAACTATCATAGTTTATAATGAAGAATATAAACTGATGCGCACATATCCAGCCATGAAAATTATTCCCTATCGCCAGGCATTTATTTAGAGACAGAATTAAATGTCCTTTTGTAGACATCAGGGAACCTCAGTCCTTGCTGTGTCCATGTAGCAAAAGGTCATCATGACATCTATTGGTAATTTTTAAATAAATAGCTGGCTGCAATGATAAAAGCTTACTGCAGCAAGTGGATTCATGAAGATAAAAGCTCATATAGATAAAGGCACATTAATTAAGCTCATAAAGTGTTATTAATCAGGTTTATAATGTGAGCAATTTGGAAGCATGAAAGAAATGTGAGAAATGTTTCTTCTTCTCTCCTACCCTCAATTATTGCCTTAAAATAGGAAGAAGAATTACAAGAATGCTTCTTCCACCTTCTCCCACCCACTCCACCTCCCCACTCCCACCCCCATGGAAACTCTGGTGTCTTTGTCAGAAAGCCTGAGAAAAAGCTAGTTATTGGAAGACAAAAGAGATAGAATAAGAATCATCTTCTCCAGGATGGTACATTAGGGATTTAATAAACTTGCCACGAGCCTGGCAAGCTAGACTTCTAAAGATTTGACTTTTTCTATACTCCAGAAATGCCTTATCATAAAATTGACTGGAGAAATTGAGCAATTTTGCTGTAGAAATTTGAAAAGCACAGGACAGAGTTTCTAATCCAACCTCATAATATGTCATGTACCCAAATCTATCGAATACAAGGGAAAGAAGAAACCCTTATTTCTTTTTTTCCACAAAAATGACTTGTAGTTAAATAAAAGTATATATAACCACATGCAAGTAAACACAAATATTCTATTTAATAGAATTTAATATCATATATGTATATATGTATATGTATGTGTTTATGTTGTGTATGTATTTATTCTATTTAATAGAATCACACAATCTCTGAATTGGAAGAGACCTCAAAAACCACCCAGTTCAATCAAAACCTGATTGAGAATCACCTCTATAGTATTACTGACAGTTGATCATCTAGCATCTACTTAAAGGCCTCCAGGGAAGTTAGGATTCACTTCCTCCTAAGGAAGTCCACTTCATATTGGGATAAATCAAATTCTTTTGAAGTTTATTCTACGTATGAAGTCTAAGTCTGTCCCTCCACCTACCTTCTGGGTTTAAGCAGAAAAAATGTTCTATCTCTTTTGCACTTGAACACTACCGCCATGCTTCCCTCACCCTCAAGTCTGTTCTTCTCTAGATGAAACATCCCCCGGTATGTGAAAGGGTCATCTATGATACACATGTGCGTTAGTCCTTTCACTGCCTTGTTCATTCTATTTGGTATACATTCCAGCTTATCTTTCCAGGGCTCCCTGATCTGAATCCCAATATATCAGGTGTGATCAGCAGAGTACTGTGAAATCATTACATTCCATATTCTGAACATAACTACTCTCAATGTAGTATCAGATATTCATTATATTGGCTGCCATGTTTCATTTTTTATTCATATTGATTTTGCAGTCCATTAAAACTCTTAGGTCTTTTTCATGTTAACTGCTATCTGGTTCAACCTTCTCCACCCTGTATTTGTGAATTTTATTTAACTTATTTTTCAGACTCTATCTCAGGACTTATGTTTCATTTGCAGCCCCCCATACCTGGAATGATCTCCATTCTCATCTTCACCTCCTGATTTCCTTGATTTCCTTCAGGCCCCAGCTAAAATCCCACCTTCTGCAAAAAGTTTTTCCCAGTCTCCCATAATGTAGGTGCCCTTCTTCTACAATTTTCTCCAATTTGTCCTATATATGCATAAATATATGTGTATATACATATGTACATGTACATATGCATTTTGGTTATATAAAGTTGTTCGCTCTCTCCCATTAGATTATGAACTCCTTGAGAACAAGGATTATTTTTTTTTTGCCTTTCTATTTGAGGTACTTAGGAAAATACCTGCCACAAAGTAGCTACTTAATAAATGCTTGTTGACTTGAATTTATATTTATCCATGACAAATTTCATCTTATTTCATTAAAAAAAAACTTTTGAGACTGCCAGGATTTTTTTTTTAATTCTAAAACATTCATTCAATGCTTCAACTATCTCTACCAACTTATGCTAATGTGATAAGCAAGATTCACCAAACTCACCAATTAAAAATATTGGATCACATGAAACCAAGAGCCCAAAATAATGACTTTTTTCTAATTTGGTATAAATTCATTAAGGGTTATTTTGGGGGGTTGATCATTCAATAAGCTTCAAATTTAACTAAATGTACTATGATGTAGAACCTATAAGATCAGATAGATAGATAGATAAGTAGATGATAGTTAGATAACATGAGAATTTTTTTCAAATATTTTGCGGAAATTTGAGTACAATACGTCTATACCATTATCTTCTTATGTTTATGGTATCATTCTGTTCTACCAGGGCAGTTAATTTTTTAAAAAAAAGGCAGTGAGTTTTTGAAATTAGTTTGGGATAAACTGTTTTTTTTTAATTTTATATTTAATTTAAATAAGCTTTTTATTAATATCTTTATTTTTCTATCACCATAATTTCCCCCAGAATCTTTCTCCTACTCCTGCCAGAAAGCCATCCCATGTAACAAATAATATTTTGAAACTCCAAACTGAAAAAAGATAAGGGAAAAAATCAGAGTAACTGATCAATAGGTCCAAAATAAGAGAGGGACATTAAAATATTCTGTCATTAGTATATTACAGTCTCTTCTTAGTTCAATAAATTTTTCCTTTATGAAATTAGATTCTAAGTCATTTAGAGACTAAAAGTTTAATACAGATTTCTTGTCAATGGTTTCTTAAAACATAATGTATTTTCTTTGGTTACCTTAATTTTTAATATTTTGAATGTTTCTTTCTGCTTTGTCCGTCATCAGGATTGTAACTTTCATGATTCACCTGATGCATAGTAAATTTGTTTCATACACTCATTTTTATTCTCATCTTGTCTTTGTAAAAAAAATATGTTTCATGTAAGGAACAGATTGTAGGGTTTTGTTTTCTTATCCAGTCTGTCACATTTTTGTTTTCTTGGATTGTTTAATCCATTCTTATTTCAAGTAATGACAGTTTGCATGAGTGTGGTATAGCCAACTAATACCAGCTCTTTATAGATGTTTAACTTTTTGATGTAAGCAAAAAGGAATCAACAAAAGCTACATATCAGGGCTCTGTTTATTGCTTTGCTGATTGTCTAGATTTAAGTGATGGGGTAATATTAATAATGCAGATTTTAAAAGTGTGGTTATTTTTTTTGTTTTTTGGAGGGGGGAAAGCAGGGAAATTGGGGTTAAGTGACTTGCCCAAGGTCACACACCTAGTGCATGGGTCAAGTGTCTGAAGCCGAATTTGAACCGAGGTCCTCCTGACTCCAGGGCTGGTGCTCTACTCACTGCGCCACCTAGCTGCCCTCCCCTTTTTTTCTTTTCCGGTGAGCTGATTGCTAAAAATATTTCCAATGCATACCTTTAATTAGCTTCATATTTTCTTCCATTTATCTATAATATTATGAGGTTTTCCAAATTTGGGTAAGGGAAGTTCTCTTTCTCTGTAAAGACTATGCTTTGTCTCTTCAGTTATGTTACCTTAATCTGCTTGGATTCAACTATGTTCCCACCAGCTCTCTTCTCATCATCCTCAGTTTGGAAGTTTGGCTTAATTTATTATTTTCTTTTATTTCTTCCTTATATGTTAGTGTCTAATAATTTCCTTCTTTTCTTCTTCTCAGGTAAGTGGCCAAATAAAATCTTTCCTTCTCTTCTCCCTTTCACTTGGTTTGTTTGATAGATTTTAAAATTTTTCATTTTCTGCACATTTCCAAAAAACTAATTTCTTTCCTTCATTCTCTTTATCATTTATCTTCTCTTTCTATGCTAGATTCCAATTCTTTTTTATTCATGGCCTTTATATTTATTTAGTGTCTTTTTCCCTTAGAGAATTAAAGCATTTAAGATGCCACTTTTACATTCCATCTTTTAAACAAATTTATGTTATTTTTATGTTTTATGTTAGACATATATTAGTACCTTATAGATCTTGCCCTTGGATTCTTTTTTTCTGTTGTGGCTTTTTCTAAGAAATAGCAATACCAGCAGGCGATAAGAGAGGATAGAAGTATTTTGCCATGTTATATATTCTCCTATGTCCTTGTTCATATAATTAATTCATTATTAGTCTTTGCCCTAATCATGACCATTCTTTTCCATTTACCATGAAATCTCCTCTCTGGGTCCATGTTGTCCCACTATTCTGGGAATCAGTTGCCCCCAAAAACTCTGATTCCCTTTCTCTTGAGGCAAGGTTAATAATCTCTTTAGGCATCAAATCCCTACAGGTTATATGTCCCCATCTCTGTTTGTAGAATTTCTCTTCCACCATGATAGCATTCATCATTAATATACTTTCCCATTACTGAAATAAAATTTCCTCCTTTATTTCCTTGTTTCAATGTCTTCCCTTGCTTCCTTGTCCATTCTCCTGTAAGTTTTCATCATCCCTCCCATTCTGCAATTTAGACGCACACACACACATACACACACACACTAGCATCAATTAACCAATAGGCAGAGTATTGTAGGGTTGACACTGCTTTCATACATATATACATATATATGTATATATATATATATATGTGTGTGTATTTGTATATATATTTAGAAAGTCATCTCTTAAAGGTCTCTCTGTTGTTATTTTGTTGGTGTTATGCTTAGCTATTGTATTTGCTTACCCTGTCTTGTATTTCTATTTTATTGAGTGTTTGAAAAACAAACAATTCATTCAAAATAATTGTCAGTCACAGAAATGTTTCAAATGCCTCTTTTTATTGTTCATCTTTTTCACTTAATGATTAGGTTCAGGTTTGAAGGTTAAGTCACATTGGGGCGCATCTTGAGTTCCTTTGCTCCTCAGAACACATTATTCCATTCCCTGCAATGGTTCCTGGTGGGTACAGAATAGTTTTGTGTTATTCAATTTCCTTTCTTTTATATTTGAAAGTTTTTCTCGTGATCACATTAAAAATTTATTGTTTATCTTTGGAATTGTTATATTTCACCATTGCATGTTTTGTAGTTTGCAGCATAGGTTTCTGCTTTGTTTTGTTTTATCTTGAGCTGGTCTGTGGAATCTTCTGATTGGCTCTTTATTTTTTGTGTTCAGAAGTCCTAAGCAATTTTCTTGTCTTGAACTCTTGCATTACACTATTAAGATTTTATTTTACTTAAGAAGTTCTTCCAGTAGATCTATAATCCTTAAATTGTCTGTATGAATTCTGTCTTTAAACCCAATGTTTTGTTTATATTGAGATTGTTTTCTTTTGTGATTATTGTTTTTTTGCTTCTCTTCTTCCAGATTGTCCTTTACTTCTGTATATATACTTCTTATATTCCATATCAATTCTTCTTTCTTTTGTTTCTTTGGAGAGACTGTCCACTCTTGACTCAAGTTTTTTATTTAGCCACTTATTTTTTCTGCACAGACCATAAATTCTGCTTTTGAAATTCTTGTTTCTTTGTTAAATCATTGGGGAATATTTGCTGTGATTCCATGTTTTCTTGAGAGTTAACAGAGTCCTCTGTCCAATCATGTGTTGATTCATTGTCCTTTGTCTTGAAATATTTATTCATAGATGCTTGAACTAAATGAGCTGATCCAGAAGCCATGTTCCCTCTGTAATTTATATATTTGCTATTTGATTATTTGCTTATGATCAAGGTCTTTAAATGATTTTTTTCATTCTGAGATCTTTGTTATCTCGGTCTTTTTTATCCTTACATTTCCTTGTTATTGTGATCCCTTCCCCTTTGATTGAAATTTCCCTGGTGACTGGACCTAAAATCTGTCCCAGCTTCCTCCAACACTAAATAATTCATATCTTACTGGCTTTGCTCTATTCCCCAAGTGAATTCTAGAGGGAAACAAACTGACCACAGCCAAATACAAGGCCCTTTGCTTCAGGCAGGGATACTGGATACAAACATATACTGATGTACTGACCCAGCTGGCTCCATTCCTCAGTTTTCTAGATGAATGTTATTGCTGTACAGAGTCCTAGAATGCTTCTGTCCCAGCCAAATGTAGCTTCTTCCTTTAAGTTTTCTATGGCACAATGAAGAGGCAGAGACTGAGATGAATTCTATTGTAAACCTGTGGGTCAACTTATACATCCCTACCACAGCATGGTAGCATTTCACTTTAAGTACTTTAAGTACTCCAAAGGATAGAAATTAGCTTTCTCTGCTGTTAGTTCATCAGGTTTTTACCTCATTAGGCTTCTTGGTATCTCAGAAAATGGAGAAAGCTGAAAATGCTTTATTTCTTCTATTTTTATACTTTCTATTTTGAGAGGCTATGAGAATTGGAGAAAATATTTAGTCCTCCAAATTGTTGGTCACATAATCCAGAATCATGAAATCTTATTTATTAATATATTACATGCCAACCTACACATTAAAGTGCCCCTATGTAAATCTAGCCATTATAACCTCTGGGGATCATTTTCCCCTCTCACATTCTCATTGATAAATCATATGAAGTCCCAGAGTAACATGAACAACATATTATTGTCCTGATCTAACTCCAATTCTCATTAACAAGTCAAGTCCCAAGATGCAGAGCTGTCTATACACTCTCACTGGCAAGTGGAGCTCCCAGAACATGGCTAACTCTCCTCCTCAGAATTCTAGAGGTGCCCCCTAAAAGGTTGGAAGTCAAGTCCCCTTTCTAGTTTGTTTCCCCCTTATCAATTGCCAGTGATTAGCACAAACATCATTCAATAAATTAACATCAACTAGCTTTCTTTTTACAAATGGATATTTCTTAATAAAATATGACAAGAACCAAAGTACAAATAAATCCTCCCAATATCAAGAGCACATTTCTCCCTCTACCACTGAGGTCTCTGGTAAGAATGGTTTCAAACTTAATGCAATTGCTTACACTGCATTCATCCCAACTGGTTCACTTCTGGATGTGACATAAGTGATAAAGATGCTTTCTTACTTGTAGGATTTTAAATCTTGGCTTCAGGGTTAATCAACTACTTGAGTCCTTCCTTATTTCCTTTTCCCTTCTCTCCACCTTTCTTTTCTCCTTTACTTGCTTGTTTCCTCCCTTCCTTCCTCCCAAAATTCAAATCCTACAGCTTTCAAGTACTACTTGGATATGCTTGAAAAATTATGAGGATGAAATGACTGAACAAGCCTCCAAGGTTCCTTCTAGCTCTAAATGTATGAATATATGATCCTTGTGTTGAGAGCATGAGAGAGACAGAAAGACTGAGAGAAATAGGAGAGTAAAGGAATCCAGGGTCAGGGCCTTATACTCAATTGAGCCCCAAGTCAGAGCAAATCCAGAACAGCAAGCAAGAATCATGGAGATGAAGGCCTACAGCTGATCCAAGAGGGCTACTGCTCTCCAGAATCACCAGAATAGAGTGGAAAGGGAAATGAGAAAAAGGCTCAGTGAAGTCACCAGTATCCTTGCTCTCTTGGCAGCCAACAAGCAAGAGACAAGAATCAAATTCCAAGAGAAAAACTAGAGAAAATTTACAACAAAACTAGGTTATACTGTTTTAGTCAAGTATCTCCCATATACCTCAACTTCACCTCTAAGGTATGCCTGTCTACATTGGAAACTCCACCATGGAAGTAGTCAATAGTCAGTCTTACCCAACAGTGAGCTGATAAAGGTTTAACAACCAACTGCCTCCCCTCCAAAAAAAATGCCCATGATAATCTATTTGGTTTAATGTGCACTAGTAATGCTTTCTTAAATCTAGACAATAACAAAATAATAAATCAAGCCCCAATTTGTAGCATTTATCATTTTTTTATGTATAAATACTCAAATTTAACAATCAGCTCTCATGAGCTGATTTGAGCTGATTCTAGAACACTCCTGATCTTATAGTATGAACTGTCACACACATCTTCAATTTAGTCTACATCACTGGGCCAAGAGAATATCATTATATTTGACAATATATTGCCCCTTCATTCCTGTCATGCATTAGAGAACATTCCAATTGAGTAGAATTAGATGGAAGCTATTAAGTGTCATATCACCAAGCAAAGCAAGGATCTTGGGACAACTACAGAATTTTGGCAAATACGTCTTGCTGATCTATGACTGCCTGGATAATAATATTCAGAAAGACACTATTTGTATGCAGAGAATAATGGAAACTATTACAGAAAAGCAGTTCTCTTTTAACAAATCATTATAATTGATCTAATATTACATCTACCTTACTTATATTGAAAACAGACAAAAATAGGCTTTCCTTATAATAATGACTTTTAACTTATAATGCAATGGAAAATTAATCAAGGGATTTTAAAAGCATTGAAACCAACCAAAATCTACCATAATTTATCAGTTTTATCACATACTTTAGGGAAAATGTCCAATTGGAGATTTGAAGATCAAAGGAGATATTAGGAAGATCAAAGAAGTATATATAAGTATTTTTGGTATCTTCTGATAATGCTTCAACTATAGGTTCCAACTGAGATTGCAAAACAAAACTGACCTTTAACTGAGATTGTAAAACCATGAAATTTTAAGAGTAATGGGGAGCTTTGACCATTCTGGGAATAGAAAAATTGTCCCCTCTTGGGTTATATAGAAGGTAATATATTTGGAGATTTTGTTAACAAATCCTCTATAAAGAACTGATAAAATATCAACACACATGAAGCTCTTATATCAGTGATGTATTTTCATGTATCTAAATAACAAAATCATTTGTGATTTTATGTTCAAGGTACCTTTTGGGACATTATAGAATCCAAAAATGGCTGATTTTTTTTTTAATATGTAGGATTTTCCAGTACATCTTCCCCATAACACACTTCTAATGTTTTATAGCCATTGCCCTTCTGTATTACCATAGCTTCCTCCCTCAGCATAAATACCCCTTCCAAAGAGTTATTTTCTAGGCAAGAAAGATACTAAAATGAAATATTGCCAAAACCAAAGGCTAAGAATAGTAACCACTTCCTTTGCTTTTGCTTTTGCTTCAATGTCCAAAATCACACCCTAGTCATTTTAAAAATTATGTAAGAGTATATATGTAAATAATTATAAATTCCATAGTTATCTTTTAATTGGACAGACTTCTGTCATACATTTCATCAGTTTCACAAATGTCATTTCAGTAAATCTTTATTGCATATTTTCTCTTCTATGTATGAATTGTAAAGTCAACATCCCTAATGCACTTTCATTGAAACTTATGGACATGTGAAAAAAGAACTAAGACTGCACGTGTGACTTTTTACTTCCTAACTGATGATATAAATACTGGACTCCCCAGTCTTATTGTTCCTTAGTTGTGCAATTGAGTCAGTTTAGTCTACACCTACATAACAAAGGCACTGACAGCATTTCTGAAGAGCACTAGTGACCTCCAGAGGCAAGACAGGTTCATCAAAGATGAATCTATAAAGTGAGCCTTAATCTCTATGACATCATGTCAATTCTTTCCCAAGTCTAGTCCAGCTCAGCCCAATTTGATACCAAATTTACTCTTTTGTATAGATATTTGGACTCTGCAAAGTCTTTAAAGGTGAGAACTCACTCATTCAATTCACTTCAATTCACAAATATGTTAAATGTGTATGACTATAGTAAAAAATGCATTAGCTACATTTCATTCTTAATCCTACCAAATTATCTTCTCTAGAGTTTCAATATAGCCATTGGCAATTACAAAAATAAACATGAAAAACCATCAATATTCAGAAGATCATGATAATTTCATTTATTATCTCACATGCTACATACCTACTAGGTTGTGTATTTTTTTCCCTAGATTCATTTTACATCATACTACCAATCTTCTCAAAGTCCACTGTTTCATATGTCTGTCATTCCCATATATAGTTACATAAATCACATCCATCTGTGTTTATTTTTAAAAGACAGAATTAATCAAAAGGTTTCAAAACCAACTATACAACTTTTCTGTATCTTTCAAAGTAAACTTTCTTACCAATTCCATTTTTTCACCAAAATTGAAGTGTAAACTAAAGAATAAAACTTCAGCTTGCATGCTGTTAATGAATGATCAAGTCAGCCATTCACACAGAAAGAAAATGGCATTTTCTAACATTAAGAAAAACAAAAAGGAAAAATACAAAAATAGAAGCAATGCATACCAAAACATATTTTTAATTCTATTTTTCTTTCATATACATATGTTGCCTCATATGATTAGCATTATTATAAGATATCCTATTCAATTCTTGCTCTCTACTGTAAAAAAAATACACATTCTCTGAATGAGAGAGGAAAAGAGGTTTCCTCTGACTTTCTCCCTCACTCATCATGTCAAATTCTCTCACAGAAAAAATCATTCCTTCACATTGACTGAAACTTCCATACATAGAAAATTAATAGAAAAATAAATAAATGGGCAGAAACATACACATTAATATATAACAGCATAATTATTTGTAATGGGGATAAGCTAGATGCATTCCCAATAAGATCAGGGGTGAAACAAGGATGTCCATGATCACCCCTACTATTCAATTTGGTACTAGAAACATTAGCTGTAGCAATAAGAGAAGAAAAAGAAATTGAAGGAATTAGATTAGGAAAAGAAGAAACTAAATTATCACTTTTTGCAGATGATATGATGATTTATTTAGAGAATCCTAGAGAATCAAGTAAAAAACTACTTGAAATAATAAACAACTTTAGCAAAGTTGCAGGATATAAAATAAACCCACATAAATCCTCAGCATTCCTATACATTACTGACAAAGCCCAACAGCAAGAGATAGAAAGAGAAATTCCATTCAAAGTTACTGTAGACACTATAAAATATTTGGGAGTCTATTTGCCAAGACAAACCCAGGGCCTATATGAACATAAATATGAAACACTTTTCATGTGAATAAAGTCAGATCTGAATAAATGGAAAAATATCAGTTGCTCATGGTTAGGCCAAGCTAATATAATAAAAATGTCAATTTTACCTAAATTAATCTATCTATTCAGTGCCATACCAATCAAACTACCAAAAAATTATTTTACTGAGCTGGACAAAATTATAACAAAATTCATCTGGAAAAACAAGAGGTCTAGAATATCTAGGGTATTAATGAAAAGACATGCTAGAGAAGGTGGCCTAGCCATACCAGATATTAAACTGTACTATAGAGCAGCAGTCATCAAAACTACCTGGTACTGGCTAAGAAACAGAGGTTTGGATCAGTGGAATAGGATAGGAATACAAGATGGAGAAGTCAACAACTATAGCAATCTACTCTTTGATAAATCCAAAGAGGCCAGCTTCTGGGCTAATAATTCACTATTTCACAAAAACTGTTGGGAAAATTGGAAAATGGTAGGACAGAAACTGGGCATAGACCAATATCTTACACCATATACCAAAATAAAGTCAAAATGGGTTCATGAATTAGGAGTAAAGGCTGAAACTATAAATAATTTGGGAGAGCAAGGAATAGTTTACTTATCAGATTTATGGAAAAGAAAAGAATTCATGACCCAACAAGAGATAGAGAGCATTACAAAATGCAAAATGGATAATTTTGATTATGTTAAATTGAAATGTTTTTGTACAAAAAAAGCCAACGCAACAAAAATTAGGAAGGAAGCAGAAAATTGGGAGAAAATCTTTACAACTAGCATCTCTGATAAAGGCCTCATTTCTAAAATATACAGGGAACTGAGCCAAATATATAGGAATACAAGCCATTCCCCAATTGAGAAATGGTCAAAGGATATGAACAGGTAGTTTTCAGAGGAAGAAATTAAAGCTATCTATAGGCATATGAAAAAATGCTCTAAATCACTACTGATTAGAGAAATGCAAATCAAAACAACTCTTAGATACCACATCTCTCCTGTCAGATTGACTAAAATAACAAAACAGGAAAATGATAAATGCTGGAAAGGATGTGGGAAAATCGGAACATTGTTACATTGCTGGTGGAGTTGTGAGCTGATCCAGCCATTTTGGAGAGCAATTTGGAACTATGCCCAAAGGGCTATAAAAATGTTCATACCCTTTGTCCCAGCAATACCACTTCTAGGGTTGTATCCCAAAGAAATTACACAAGCGGGAAAAGGACCCATATGTGCAAGGATGTTTATAGCAGCTCTTTTTGTGGTAGCCAAGAATTGGAAATCAAAGGGATGCCCATCAATTGGGGAATGGCTGAACAAGCTGTGGTATATGAAGGTAATGGAATATTATTGTGCTATAAGAAATGGGGATGATACGGACTTCATGACAACCTGGAAAAACCTATAGGACAAAATGCTGAGTGAGCAGAGCAGAGCCAGGAGAACACTGTACACAACCACAGATGTATGGATTCCATGAGGACCAACCCTGACAGACTTCGCTCTTCTCAGTAACACAAGATACAGGCACAACTCCAAAGGACTCACGATGAAGAATGCTATCCACATCCAGAGAAAGAACTGTGAGGTTTGAATGCAGATTGAGGCACACTTCATGCTCACCTTTTTCACTTCTCTTTTGTTTTTGTTTTTGGGTTGTTTTTTTGTTTTTGTTTTTGTTTTTTTGGTTCTGTTTCTTCTTTCTCATTACTCATTCCATTGGTCGTAATTCTTCTCTGCAACTTGACTAGTGTATAAATTAATTCAATGCGAAGTCATTCGTGGTAGTTATATGAGATTCCATGCTGTCTTGGGGAGGGAGGGGAGAGGGGGAAAATCTGGAACTCAAAATTATGTAGAACTGTCTGTTGTAAACTAAAAATAAAAATAAATTTAAAATATATATATATATAGCAGCATACATTATAAGTAAATAATATCACATATACATAATGCATATATGCATTATTTTTATAAAATTATATCTCTAATTTATTGTATAACATAATTTTACAAATAGGGGCTGCCTTTTCATTCCCCAAAACACATACAGATCCTGATCCCTCAGTAGAATATAGAAGGAAAAGGATTAGGTACAGAATTCATTTCCAAAGAAATATTTATTTTCTCTCTGCGGCCAAAAACATTCATGGACTCCCGTCGTCAATTTTTCATGAGCTTACTTTCTGATTCATTCACTATATTTGATTGTTATACAAATTAGCCTTTGTATTTTGAACTTAGTATTATCTTTTGTAAATCTCTTTACATAGATTCATGACTTTTGAAGTAAGAATCTGAAACCAGCTAACATTGTAAGTAAAGGGAGCATGACTATCACTATATTCATACCAAGGAGAATTAAATTAAATATTTCTATAAACACATTCATTCAATAATTACTAAAATAGTTGGCATTAATACAGGTAGCTTCATCATGGCAACATTGAGTTGACGACAAATAAAAACCAATTAAATGAGCTCTGTATGTTTAGCCAGGAGAAATGAAGTTTCAGTGAGAGATGACAGTTGGATTAAAGCATTTGAAGGATTGTTATGTCAAGGAAGGATTAGACTTTTTCTCCCTGGTCACAAAAGACAGAAACAGAAACAATGGGTCAAAATTGTAAAGGAGCCAATTTAGACTTGATGTCAGGGGAAAGAAAAATTCCTATCTCTTCAAACTGTCCAAAAGTGGGTTAGGCAGGAGATGGTGGGTTCCTTCTCTTTGAAAGCATTCAAGCAAATGCTGGAATATTATTTACCAGTTAAATTATAGTGATGATTCTTTCTATGTATGAGTTGTACTAGATGGCCATTAAGGTCCCTTTAAACTCTCAAATTATATGATTCTATGTATTTATGTTCGAAACATCATGTTTCTATTGGCATCTACTCAGACCAACACATGCAGAGAGGCACAAAGAGTGGTACAGTCCCCAAAGAAACAAGCTTTGTTATCTGTATGCATCAACAGAATTGGAGTCTGCTGATTAGAATGATTTGAATGATTCCCTGTTTATGTTATATCTGTAGGCAAGGAGACCAGGAAATATGATGTCATAGGAAGAAGCAGTATATCCCAGTCCCCTTACACGCAAATATTTCAATGAATGTCTAAGAAGAGAGTCGAATTGAACAATGATCAGGAAATCTAAGAATTTAAATCCATCCATGCCACTATCATAAATTCAGCCCACAGGAAAGTAATTGGGATAGTAATAGTAGAACAGAAGTGGGCCAGCAATACAGTCACTCTGATCCAGATCATGTGTTTGGCCCCCATACTAAGACCATGGCTATATTTCTGTTTCTCTGGCTCCAAAAAAATTTAAGGAAATTGCCCTAGATTCAAGCCAGAGGTAGGCCTATAGCTCTATCACTGGGTCCAAGTCAAGATTACAGATAGCCTCAGTGTTTAAAACAAGGATAAGTAGGCATTTCTATCACTATAACTCTTTAAGATCGTCTTGCTAGGTGACCAGAGTGAGGCCAACAACCAACTAGTCACGTTCTACCCAGGGCCAATTCCACAACTGTGTTGTCTATATCCAAACCAGAGTCTAGAGACTGGAAAGTCCAGTAGGATCAGGATGTGACCAGATCTATGTCACACTAAACAAAGCCTCTGGAAAGTTAACAGTTCTTAGGGTTGAATCAACCCCGTGGAGAATCAATCATTCAATACAAATAAAATAGAGAAGGACACAAAATAATATAAACCAAGGCCAAAGAAGGCCATGATGATCACTTTAGATGTGCACTAGGTCTAGCACAAACTCAGTCTTAATCCAGAAAATAAGGCTGTAATTATTAAGTTTTTAAAGGACTCCTTCAATAAAAGTCTATTATGGCTCCAGGGATACACAAGACACAAATCAATAAGAGGAAGAAGAAAAATTGTTGAAAAACAAGCAATCAAGGCCAAAAATCCCATTTGAATTCCTAGAAGAGTGGAAAAGTTTGGGTTTTTTAAAAGGGTTTAATATTATATTAAGCTCTAAAGAAAAGAACTGAAAAATTAAGGAGAGTTTTGGAGGAAAGACATGGAAGGAGAATTTACAGCTTAGTGTAAGAGATACATCATCTTATCTAAGCAACACTCTTGAAAATTATAATAAACACTAATGATTCCTTGAAAAGCAAAAGGCATTGAAGAGTAGGAAAATAGAAAAAAAATGTAAGGTATCTCAACAACAAAAAAAAACTGACCTGGAAAAAGATCATGAAAAGATAATTTTAAAATCACTAAACCAGATGAAGGCCATGGGTTTTTTTAAAAAGGGGGAAAGTCAATATCATATTTCAAGAAATCATAGGAAAAACATTCTTCAGACCTTTTAGAACTAGAAGGAAAAATGAAATAGAAAAAGTCCTGTCCTCTCCCGAAATTGAAAATTTAAGGAAAAGTATTGTCAAAATAAGAGCTTCCAGGTCACAGCAAAAATATATTGGAAGGGGTAGAAAGAAAGACTTCAACTACCAAGGATTCACAGTCAGGATCACAGTAGATTTAACACGTATTGTTATAAAAGAGAAGAGATCTTGGAAGATAGTATTCTAAAAAGCAAAGGATACAGGCTTACAATTAAGAGCAATTAACCCAGAAAAACCAAATATGGAGGGAATTCCAAAGTAAATAGAGAATTTACAACTACCCATGTTCAAAAGACCAGAGATGAATAGAAATTTTGTAACAAAAATCATAGGAATAAAGGAAAATATAAGAAAATAAATATCAATGAGCAATCAAAAGGGACATTACAAATATGAAGCATTTACATTCTTATGGAGGGGGAGAATATAAGTATCTCCTCTGAATCTTTATGTCTTTAGCATTCATAGAAGGAGTTAAATAAGACAGAGGGCCTAGGACTGACTTTGTTATGTTTTGATGATTTTAGAAGAAGAAAGGAATTAAAGGGAAATAGATACGTTACAGAAGAAAAGGAGAAAGATGAGAATTTATTGTCTTATATACTTGGGGTACACAGATAAAAGACTACAGAAATAAAGAAGAAGGGTGTAGAAATTTGGCAACACATATTTGACTTTCATCTGAACTACTCGAATGAGGCTAGAAAACATATATATACTTATATACATACATACATACATACATATATACATACATACATGCCATTGATATTCGCTCTAAGGCAGGAGGGCCCAAAATACAGGAATTAAGTGGAGCTTGGGCAGGGATCTATTGTGATCCAACCTATGAGCTGCAGAGTGAACTGGGTTGAAGGAAGGAAGGAAGGAAGGAAGGAAGGAAGGAAGGAAGGAAAAAAGAAGAAGAAGAAGAAGAAGAAGAAGAAGAAGAAGAAGAAGAAGAAGAAGAAGAAGAAGAAGAAGAAGAAGAAGAAGAAGAAGAAGAAGAAGAAGAAGAAGAAGAAGAAGAAGAAGAAGA
The DNA here is from genome assembly GCF_011100635.1 of Trichosurus vulpecula. Taxonomy (NCBI): domain Eukaryota; kingdom Metazoa; phylum Chordata; class Mammalia; order Diprotodontia; family Phalangeridae; genus Trichosurus; species Trichosurus vulpecula. The sequence goes on along the minus strand of NC_050573.1, from coordinate 301,634,854 downwards.
AGAAGAAGAAGAAGAAGAAGAAGAAGAAGAAGAAGAAGAAGAAGAAGAAGAAGAAGAAGAAGAAGAAGAAGAAGAAGAAGAAGAAGAAGAAGAAGAAGAAGAAGAAGAAGAAGAAGAAGAAGAAGAAGAAGAAGAAGATCTAGCCGGTAAACCCCAAGTTAAGTGGGCAGCTTCTGGCCAGCAAAATTTGCCCTCCTCTGGTGAGGAGAAAGAGAAGGAAAGCGAGAAATCGAGCTGAGTTACCCAACTAGCTGGGTCCCCTTTCAGGCAGCTCGGTCTACACACAGTTGTATTTGTCCTTTGTTTGCTAAAAGAACCATGGCATCAGAGAAATTATGACATGACTTGCAGTTGACTTTGATTTGAGGGAGGGAGGGCTGTGCAAGGTCACCAGCCTCACTTTCTCCTCCAGAGCCATTTGGATCCAGTGACCAGATAATCATCAGAAGGACTGTTCATTAGGATAACTGTTTCTCTTTGGAACAGCAACCCTGAGGGTCTTTCCCCTCCCAGCTTGATTTTTTTTCCTTTTTCTTTTTCTAATTAAAGGGACCATCCCTTTATTCACTTCTTAAAGAGGCCTATTCACTGAATGGGCATTACCTCACTTTATGTGAGTACCTGAAAAGGCTTTAACCTAAAAGGGCCAAGTGTCCCATTGCATCCTGGGCTATCTCCAGTCATCCTGATGAATATTTGGCCACTGGACCCAGATGGCTCTGGAGGAGAAAGTAAGGCTGGCAACCTTGCACAGCCCTCCCTCACTCAAATCAAAGTCAACTGCTAGTCATGTCATCTTTCCCTGATGTTGTGGTCCTCTTCGAGAATGAAGGACAAACACACATACAGAGAGAGAGAAACAAACACACTCAAAGAGTGAATTAAACAAGGAAGAAACAAAGAGAAGGGAATAAAAAGAAGGGTCAGTTCAAGGAGGGATTAGTCATAAGCAAAATAAATTCTAATCTCAGAGCAGAAATAATGAAGAATGGTTTAAATGGAAAGGAAGAAAGGGTAAGAACTTGATTGTTATCTGGGTAAAAGGAAGAGGAAAGGGCAAGGAAAATAAAATTTGATGATATCAGATTTGGATTATTAATGCTCATCATGCTCCTCTTCCACCAGCATCTTCTTCTTTATAAAGGGAATGGGGAGAAAAGAGATGAAAAAATAGAGAAGAATAGAATGTAGGAAATTTTATAAGTAACTATTATAATTATGAATGTGTGAATGGAAGGAACTCATTCATAAAACAGAAAATGAGTGTGGAATGAATTAAAAAAACACAATCCAACAATATGTTATTGTAGAGAAACACACTTAAAACATACAAACTCAAGCAGTGAACTGGAACAAAATTATGCTTCAGTTGAAATTCAAAAAAGGCAAGAGTAGCAATCTATCTCAACATAAACAATGGCAAAAGTAGACTTAATTAAAAGAGATTATATAAGGAAATTACTTTCTTTTCCTGAAAGATGTCCTATTCCATGAATTTATAGCAATAACTCAGCACATGGACTAAGTGGGATAGCATCTAAATAGTATCTAAAATGGAAAAGCTAATAAAGGCAAAGGGAGAAATTATAAAACAATAGTAGTGGGATATCTCAGTGTACCCCCTTTCAGTCCTACACAACTAAAAATCAACTAAAGATTTAATAACCTAATCTTAAAGAAGTCATATGTCAAAAACTATAGTTTAAAAAAAACAGATAATGCCATTTAAGGTGACAGCAATGAAGCAACATACTAAAATTTTAGGGAAAACGACAAAGCAGTTCTTGGGGGGGGGAGGAAATTAATATTGCTAAATACTTTACCAACAAAAATAATAAAGAAGTTATATAAACAACATACTAAATTTTAGGGAGAATGACAAAACAGTTTTAGGGGGAAATGAATATTTCTAAATACTTTGCCAACAAAAGAGATAAAGAAGTTATTGACAGGAAGGAACTTTCCAAAATTAATTCGTTTAGTCCTTACAAGAATACTGTGAGATAAGTGCTATTATTATCCCTATCTTACAAATGAGGAAACTGCAGCCGACCAAGATTAAGTGCCCAGGATCGCAGAACTATTATGTGTCTGAGGCCACATCTGAACTAAGGTCTTCTTGGTTCTAGGTCCAGCTCTATCCATTATATTGCCTAGATGCCTCTATAGACCATTCGGAATTTGATTTTCTTTTAAAAAAGGAATACTAAATTATTGGTATCAAAAAATGCAAAGAGGGAAATTACAACAAATGAAAAATAAGTAAAGGAAATTATAAGAAACCATTTTGCCCAACTAAATGGCAATAAATCTGACAGCCTTAATGAAATGGACAAATGTTTAAAATTATTATAAAATATCCAGATTAACAGAATGAGAAACAGAATTTATATAATGCAATCACTATAAAAGTTATTGAACAAGTCACAATGAATTCCAAAATAAAATAATTCCTGTATCAGATGAATATACAAGTGAATTTTGAAAACTATTCAAAGAACAATTTATTTCAATATTAACAGCTAAGGTAAAAATCATCCTCAGATTTAAAAAAATAGCACTTAATTCTACTTAATGTTTTTTTCTTCTTTTGTAGCAATCCTTGAAATGCACCTCTTTTAAATAGCATACCTAAATCCATTTTTCTTAACACTACAGTGAAAGCTATGTCCCCAGGTGAGATGAGAAGCCGTGATATCTTCCTACCTGCTATTTGCTCTCTGGGGGGGGGGAAGGGAAGATGTGGGGAGGGGGTAGAATTTAGAGATTTAGTTTATGATACCAACCATCACAGCTTGCCAGCCAGATCTTTCTTAAAACTGTCTTTACCAAGGCTTTATGTCACTTCTAAATGATCTTTTATTAAAAAGATGAAAAGTCTCACCTGCCCTTATGTGTTTCTCTCTGCTGCTTACCTTTTTTAATTTTCAAGTTTATGTTTTTTTAAGGATTGGCCTTGTTAGACTTAATTTTTCTGACAATTTTAAAGATATGCAATGATTCCCTACTGTGAGATGCTTGTTCCTTGAAACAGACATATAGAAATATTTTCATTAGTTTGGTCACCACTCTATTATTACCCTCATTGTTTTATTCCTGACAAAAATCATTATGAAATATAAGCCAAGGGTTAGGAGATTTTCAGGACTGTGTTTTTTTTTTCTGTTTAAGATAAGATAACTTAAAGAATGGTGAATCTATTATATTTGGATCATATGTGTGTTGTCTCCTCCAAATAGAATGTGTGCTCCTTGAGAGAATGGCTTGACTTGTCTATTTGTATTCCCAGAATACTTAGCACAGTGATTGGCACATAAAATGTTCTTTGGGGAGAGAGGGACTTCTAGGCCATATAACTGACAAGATGGAAGACTAGAATTTTTCTCTAATTCTCAAGACTTCTCAAAACTCTCTCAAATAATAATAATGCGTGAGATAAAGTAATTGTGACCATCCCCTTAAAATAAGCCACCAAAAACCTGATGAATTTAGACCAGAAAAAACTAATCCTCAATCCCCAATATGCTAAATCAGAAACTTCACTCCCACAAGCCCTTACACCCTATGACAGTCCAATGGGACAAGGCATTTTTCCTCTGGGATGCAACCAACAATTCCCTCACTGTTGCTACAGTCTTTGCCAGCATACCCTACTACTGACCTCAATCCAACAAACTACGGTAACAAGCAAGAAACTCATCTGGCCCTGCACTATGTGGAGGAACTTGAAGCATAATGTGCCTAGGCAGGCAATCTGCTACCACAAAGTAGTGTTCAGACCAAGAATTAAGGAACAGAAGGAACTAGTACAGGTTGTTAGTATGCTGGCAGACTACACCATACTTCAAGGAAAGGGCACTTTAATCCCACTATGACCAGTTTTGTTCCCTCAGAGGGATCTTAGAGCAGGACCTCAGGGTGGTGAAAAATGAATTCCCCAATGTTGGAGAAGAATGAGATAGGTTTGAAGTCCAATCCTCAAGGGATCCTCCATCAACCTAAGAGGAGTAAGAAAGTGAGCAAAGGAGAATATGGGGGGGGGGATTGAAATTACCAAAGTTCTAAAAAAACAGTTAAAAACCTCAAACTACAGATAAATTACAGGGAAGATGTTAAAAAAGAAAGAAGGTGACCTCCAGTACATCTAAAAGTATTCAAGTATCTTGAATAAACACTGCAAGAGAAAGTAAAATTAATCAAAATCTGAGGTGGCAGGTGAAAGAGAGAGAGAGAGAGAGAGAGAGAGAGAGAGAGAGAGAGAGAGAGAAAGGAAGAGAGAAAGGAGGAAGGGAGGGAGGGTGGGAGGGATGGAAGGAAGAAGGAAGGAAGGGAGGAAGGAGGGAGGGGAGGAAGGAGGGAGGGAGGGAGGAGGGAGGGAAGGAAGGAAGAATAAAAGAACAACTAATTGGAAATAAAATTATACAGAAGTGAAATAAAAATGTACAGAAGTGAAAGACAATCTAGAGGAAGAAAAGCAATAAAGAGTGATGTTAAAAGAAGACATAATTTCTATATGAACAAAGTATAATGATATCAAAAACAGAATTATAAAGACAATTTAAGGATCCTAGGTCTACAGAGACTCATGACACATCAAAAAATCTGAACACTATAATGTAAGAAATAATATAAGAAAACTTCCCAGAATTTCTTAACACAGAAAACAAAATGCCAATTTAAAGAATCCACAAATTGCATCCAGAGAAAAAGAGATATGCTCCAAAGGTCCAACACACGGTAGTTAAATTTTACAATTTCAATGTCAAGAAATTCTGCAAGAGATGAGGAGAAAGTAATTCAAAGGAATTTCAATTAACAAGATTATTATCCACCCCAGAAAGGAATGAAAAGTGTTCCAAAAGTGAAAGAAGTTCAAGATGGAACCCAAAGTCCCATCATTCATGAAAAAGATGAATTTTTCAATAAAAAGTATATTAAGCATCCTTCCCCCGAAATGTGAGCAGATAATTTGCTTTTAAAACACAGACAACAGTAACCCAAGAAAGGCAAACAAATGTAGCAAATAAAGAAATCATGAATAACTAACTAAATTACCCTAGGAAAAAGGTGTGTGGGCTGGTTGAGGATAGAAAGACCCATAAGTCTAAAAATAGCAACAAAAACAGTACACCAGAGGGATCAACAGAGGAAATAACTCCTGTAGACTCAAAAAAAGAGACTAGGGAGAATAGGTTGAATGAAAAAAAGGGTAGAAGAATTGACATAGGAGCAAAGAGAGGGGGAAATTTCAATTCAGTTGGTGGAGGGGGTCCTACTGCCAAAAGTCCCATGGAGGGAGAGAAAGCTATTCTGGAAAGGGAGCTAACAATCTTACAATGAGTATGATCTGAAGGGATTCAATACTTGGAGAAACCACTACTTCTAAGAGAGTGTTGTGCCTTCATGAAAAGCATCCTGTCTCAGGAGAAAGGCGGAAAGAGTTTCTGAGGGGAATCAATATCCATAATGATGGGAGGCAATGAACCAAGAGAAGAGATTTCATTGCAAATGGGGAGTTGAATGGGTAACAACCACACAATTAGTGGCACATGAAAAATTCTATCATGAGAAAATACTTCTCTCTATTTCGAAGAGTGAGACACAATAGAAAAAGGAAGGAAGGGGCACAATCTACAAAGCTAATTAACTAAGAAACTGTTTAGAAGAGGAAATAGCATAAGTATCTTAGAAATTTATAGAAAGAATAAATAAATATTTGTACTATGAATCAGAGGGTCTAGAACTTTAAAGCATTTTTGCCATTGCTTGCCATGCCAGTTTTCTATATCAACCTCCTAATTGGTCTTCCTGCCTCCAATCTCCCTTCCTTCCAAAAATTTCCTCACATTACTGCCAATTTGGTATTCATAACATACAGGTTGAATCCCATCAATCTGCACTTGAAAGCTTCAGTGCCTTTTTCATTGTTTCTGGGATCAAATGTTAATTCCACTTTCTGACATTTAGAGTCCTCAATATATCTACAATCTTTCTCTCCAGAGGGATTTCACCTTACTCCTCCCTGACAGTCACCGTGGTCATGAAAGTACATTTCTCCTTCTGTGTCTTTGCTCAGGCTATATCCCAAGCCTGGCATACTCTCCTACCTCACTCTTTTCATTTGGAATCTTTAGTTTCATTCAGGGGCCAGATCAATTGTAACATCCTACATGAGGTCTTGCTTAATTCTCCAAATTACCAAGGCACAAAAAGTTATTTTATATTAATAAAAGACAGATATATAAACTTTAGTTTCATTCAAGGACCATATCAATTGTAACATCCTACACGAGGCCTTGCTTAATTCTCCAAATTACCAGTGCACAAAAAATTATTTTGCATTCATAAAAGACAGATATACATTTATGTTGCATATATTTTGCATTCATCTGTGTATATGTTGAGGTGATCCCAGTCCTCCATAGACTTTAAGTTCCTTGAGCCCAGAATCTGTTCTTATTTTTATCTTTGTATCTCTAGTGCCTAGCGCAGAACTTGGCAATACCAGGTGTTCAAAAAATACTTATTAAATTGAAAACAAAATCTGCTAGCTCACATGGTTTCTGAATTTTTACTTTCTCTACAATGAACTTGTTTGAAATTGATAAAGCTTTTCTAAAAAATCTCAATCATATCTTCATTTATGGTTCTGATTCAAAGTTGTGTATTTCCTGTACACATGTGTCTGTCCTCATAGTTTTCTTATGCTTGAACTAATATGTGGTACCACAGAAAGTCACTAAAACATGCAAATTAGAGTCACTATAAATTCGTGTTAACATAGGACCTTCTCTGGGGAACTCCTTTAATTAAGGGTAGGATCCCCAAAGTGGTAATTATTCTCAGGGCCCAGCTCAGAGTGGCACTCTGTGCCACCACTCTTCTAAAACTACAGTACAACACACATATCCCTACTATTGTGCTTTTCTTTTGTTTTATTTTTTTATTCATTTGAACTGTTATACTCGAACTGTATATAAATAGATAGATATAGATGTGTGTATAAACACACATACACACACACATGCACACACACGTATATATAGATATGTATATATATATATACATATCTATATATATATACACGTAAGTATATATGTACATATCTCATTCTGTACTCTGAATTCTTCACCTCTCTCAAGAGGTGGGTAGAATGTTTCATCATGAGACCTCTGGAATTACAGTTGGTCATCATCCTGGCCAGATTTCTTAAATCTTTCAAAGTTGTTTGTCTTTATCATATGTTCTTTTGGTTCTGTTCATTTCACTTTGCGTCAGTTTAAACAAGTCTCTCCAGTTTCTCTGAAAGCAATACCTACAAAATTTCTTAGATAACAGTATTCACATTTATATGCTATAACTTGTTCAACCATTTCATAATTGAAAGGCATTCCCCTCAGATTCCAATTCTTTGCCACCTCAAAAAGAATCACAAAATATTTTGTAATATCCTTATTTAAGGTTTCTTTTACTTAAGAACAATCCCTCCCTTAATATAATCTTCTCCTATATAAAACCCTTCCCTTTCTTTCCTTTCCTTCTTATTTCCTAGTTGAGTAAAATATATTTCTGTTCCCAATTGTGTGTGCTTGTATATTTCCCTCTTTTGATCAGTACAGGTGAGTTAGTTGCAAATGTTAGCTACTGGCCCCATCCCTTTCTCCTTGTTTGTATACACTTCTACTTATGTATCCAACTTTCCTTTCCTTTCTCCACTTCTCCCTAGTGAATTCTTCCTCTCCCTTTCCATTCTTTTTTAAGATTATCAAGATATAATAGAACCACTCCCAGACCTTCTGATCAACTAGACTTCCTCAGTGACCCCTGAAGATACTAAAATAGAGGTAACCCATATCTTTTCCCCATATTAGAATGGAATCAATTTATTTTTGTTTGGTCATTTATTATGTTTACTTTTTATATTTCTCTTAACTGCTATACTGGAACTTCAAAATTCCTATATGGATCTGCTCCTTTCATTAGGAATGCTTGGAAGTTCTCTATTTTTGCCATTGGGGGCAAGGTCAAGGTTTTCGTTTTTTTTTTTTCCTTCAGATGATTTCTTATCCTTTTCATATGCAAATGGTTATACTCAAAGCCATACATACTTCAAGAGATGCAAATGAGGCTACTTACAGTTTTCTATCCTTTTACAAGGTACAAAATTTGCCACCTACAACTAAAATGGTCTTATCCTCTACAAAGTGCAAATGCCTCTTAATGGGACCACCCTTTATCTCATTGTCTATGAAACTTGTCTCTAATAATTTACAAATTTTCTGGAGTCTGAAAAGGGCATATTCTTACACTAAACTTAATTAGATCCTCATCATTGCATTATAATCTTTTTAATGATCTCAGTCCATAAAAATTCCTACAGTGGCTATTTTAAATCTTCAGGTCCCTCCCTCAGTTCTCTGAGTAGTAATTTCCCCTGAGATTAATTTGTTTTACACTCTCCACAAATGACCTTAAATCCCATTTTAAGGGAAAAAAAGATTGAGTCTTTCTGGCATGAGTTCTTTTACATCTTTCTCTCTTTATATAAGAATTTCTTTATGTCCTAATGATCATTTCTTCCTTGCCTCCAGTCTTAGAGTGTACTTGATTGTCTCTGATTTCAATCCATCTTTCACATAGCTATCAAAATAATCTTGCTAATTCACAGGTTTGACCATACCATTTTCCTGCTCAAAAGTCTTTAGTGACTCTCTCATTGCTTTAGAATTAAATAGCAGTCCTTCACTTGTCATCTAAGAAATCCTATCATCTGACTCTAACTTTCCCTTCCATCCTTGTTTCATAGTACTCTTTTTTATTCACTTAACATTCTAACCAATTTGGCCTACTGGCTGGTGTCCTACCCCTGCTCTTTGTACTACCATCCAGACATGTACAGGCCATTCCTCGTGTCTAGGATACACTCCTTCCAAAATTCCTGCCCCTTGAAATCCTTGCCTTTCATTTAGGCCTGGCTCTTGTTCCAGCTCTTCTATGAAGCCTTCTCTCACCCTATTAATTTAAAATCTTCTCTCCTTCCTCAAATTGTTTTAAAGCACTTTGTTACTATAAATGTTACCTCAGTCATTAGATTCTACTTTGAATCATATGCATTTGTGTATGGTCATATCTCCCTATTGGAATATAAAGTCTTTTTGAGCAAAGGGTGGGTCATATTCATCCTTATATAATGGCCGGGGTCCTCTTAGCTCTATTCAAATACAGAAAGCCTGGACTTTTCTATTGAATAAATCACCCCATTCTATTAATGTTAACTAACAAAATGCTTAAATCGTGATACTTTATCAGGTAAAATTCATCTTTGATTGAAGGAGGAGAATCTATCAATCAAAGGTATAAAATAGGTGTGAAAACTATCCCTAGACACTCAACTGAATCAATAAATCAATTAAAATCATAGATTAGAAGCTAGAAAAGTGCTTCATCAATTTGGAAGCAGTGAAATGCTCAAAGACATTGAAATGAAGTGTAATAGGAATGGTTAAAGAGAATTAATCATAACCTATGGGTATTCGGCAAAACAGGAAGCCATTTTGGAATCCAATAATCTAATATCAGGACAGCTTGGTAATGGCACAGTTCTAATCAAGCTTTTGAGAAGGAATCAATTGAAATGAGGGGGAGGTGGAAAGGAAAGTCTATGTTTCCTTCTCAATCCCCTTGAACAGAGGAAGACTTTTCTAACTTCAAAAGATCTGAAGGACATATAGGTGACAGTCTCCAGAACAGCAGTAACTATAGCAGTGTGTGTCCTAAGAGCCAAAGACTAGTTAGGTTACTAAGAAAGGTAGTTGCAAAACTCTACAAGAGCCCATTAACCCTCAAAGCTCAGCAAAGAGCCACACCTGAGGAGAAAATCATGATGACACCAGAAAGGGAAAAAACCAACTTCTATCCAACCCGGAACTGTAAATTAACCATTTCTCACATGTGCTTTCTAAGTTTGAGCCCATTTTCCCTTGGACAGGGTATGTGCTTTTGGGAGCTTATAACCCAGACTTGTAAGAAAGATGTTATTGTACTTTCAGTCTTGCTATACTTCTACAAAAGCTAATTGATAATTTAATTGGTTAGTTAATGTTAGGAAGAGATCAACAGGTTAAATGATATTGGGTAAAACACTGGATGGAGACTATAGAGTGATAATATTAGAATCCCCAGCCCCTCAGAATACCACTTAGATTTTGTTGACAGAAATAACCAGCCACCCACTCTGGTGACCAATTTTGGTAGTGCTAGAGGGTCTTGATATAATGAGCCCAGAGCCTGAAATGGATTTTTGTCTCTTATGTCTTACATATGATAGGCATTTATAAATATGCTTAATGAATTGAATAGTCTATTTTAGATAATAGGTTTCTAAATAGCAGAAAATATTTTGGTATGGGTCTTTTATTATACCTAATACAACATCAGGGTTTAATGAATGAATTGGTGATAATGAAAGCAAGAAGGACATAGTCTTTCATTTTGATAATGTCCAAGCTCAGTACAACTCACTATCAGAGAATCTGTGGTTTAGCCACCTCATTTTATAGAAGAGGAAGTTGAGGCATGGAGCTTAATTAACTTACCCAAGGTGACAAAAGTAGAGAGTAGGAGGGCCAAGATTTCAGCCCTGGTCTACTGACTCCAAATTGGAGCCTTTTTTTCTATTATAACTTATTACCTACCCAAAATTCTGTTGGAACAAATCCATCATTATTATTAAACTCATCTTTCAATACCATTTCATGCCCCATTACATTACCCCCAACCCATCTGGTAACACCATCCCATCCCCCAAATTCTCATCCAGTCTCCATCTTAGGAGCCAAAAACAAAAGGCCTATCCGGCTAAAAAAAACCTAACTTCCTCTCCCCACCCCTCCCCCGCAAAAAAAAAAAAAAAAAAAAAAAAAATGCTTTGCTTCACTGGACCTTCTAATATTGACTAAGTATTGACACTGACTCAGACAGGCCAACCCCCAACTTTCCTACAGACATTATTATTTTGTAAAATATAAAGTAAAAACATTTTCATTCTCTGAACTATCATTCAGAGACTTATTAGGACATAGCCAAGCACCAACAAATCATTCCAAGATTATGCTACAACCAAGAAGTTGCAAAACCAAGAATAAACTACCCTAAAAATATAGATGAGCATTCTCCACCAACTTAGAATAAATGTTAGGCACCAACACATATAAAACCTAACACATATTGGAGAACGCTTCAAATAAAACAAAAGAAAGATTAAAAAGATGATCCAAGGGCAAAAATCCTTAAGGCAAGAGGGATTTAGCTAGAATTATAGGATATAAGAGACTTTAGAGATTATCTAATCAAATCATCTGGGCATCTAGGTAGTAAAATGGATAAAGTGCCAGGCCTCAAGTCAAAAAGACTTATCTTCCTGAGTTCAAAGCTGGCCTCAGACACTTACTACTAGCATTGTGACCCTGGGCAAATCACTTAAGCCTGTTTGCCTCAGTTTCCTCATCTGTAAAATGAACTGGCGAAGGAAATGACAAACCACTTCGATATCTTTGCCAAAAAAAAGTTTTGAAAAACCCAAATGGGGTCAGAAAGAGTTGAATATACTCAAATCATCTCATTTTACAGGTTAGGAACCTACACCCAAGGTCATATAGAAGAGCCTTATTTTTTCCCAGGTCCTTAGATTTCAAATTCATTGTTCTTTCTATTAGATTTTGCTTTAAGAATATACCTAATCCACAGCACAGTGGATTTTTGACAAAAGATAGCAAGAAAGATTTGCTTTATGTGCAGACTATTCCCAGTTAAATTACTTCTCTTTTCCTTCCTTACTCATTTTATACATTTAATTACTAGTAAGGTCAAAGAGAGTCTTATAATTGGAAAGCACAGGCCAAAGGCCATCAGTTCCTTAGAGTACACTGAAAAGCAAAAGAAGAAAATAGCTGACAATAAATTACTTAGGAAGAAGAATCCTGAACATGCCCTGACAAGTTTTCTGACAACTGAAGAATTTCACACTGGCCTTTTGTAAAAGGAGAGAGAAGTTTACTCCCAATTGCTTAGCAAAGTACCTTTTTCAGTCCCCCTGTGGACTAGCATAGATTAAGATGGAATCAACAGAATCAGGACAGTCTGAATGTCTACAAATAGCAGAGTTTTTAATGAGATAAATGATGCTTCTGAATATGTAATTCCTTTATGTGGGGAGATTTAGCCTTTTTGAACATGATGTTTCAAAGAGAGTTAAGATCCTTTAAGGAAGGCTGCCTATGTTACTCAATTTCAACCATGAAGTTATGGTGCCCAAAATAGAAAGCCAACGCTTAGGTCCAACTTCAGAAATGTACAATTAATAGAAGCAAAACACTAATACTTTGGGATGAACTATATCTTGTTAGGGGGAAAACAAAGAAAAGCAATAAGAAAGTTTAGATTTAGATATATGTGCATAAAGTACAAGCCTTTCTTTTTCATTTTTAGTCATTATAAAATTTGCTATCCAAGGACCACCCCTACATCTAAGTGAAAAGCCAATATGACTTAAGCTGCTTGGATAAAGATATTTACCATTAATTATTGGCAAAGGTTACTACTATAAGTCCTAATAGCATTTCCTCCAATCTCTCTTCTTTATACACTTTTATTGGACCCTGATTATCAAATGTATAACTGAAAAACACTAAAACTGTTGCCTGGAGACTAGTGGAGTTGAAAACTTCTGAATGTTCATTAGGGTAAGTTGAAATTCACTGGTAGCATATGGTGATCTGGCACTTTTTGTTCTCCAGCCAGGGGAGGTGGTAGCCTTCTGTGATCACTCGAATTATTTCATAGCACTTTAAGATGCCTGGCTGAATTTAGAAAACAGCATGAAATGATAGCTGGGGAGAAAGAGAATATGATCTTTGTACTAATATATATGACCGAAAAGATTTAATTATGCTTTTTAATAATTGCATTTATAGAAATTAAAGAAAAGAAGCCAAATTAGAAGTACAAATAAAATATTACCTTACTGAATTGTAAGGTGGAGAGGAGGATGTAATCTTACAGCAAGGCATCCCTATGTATAATAGCAAATATCTTCCTAAAAAAAAGCAAAATGTCACATTATTTTCCAACTAATAATTAGAGGAATATTCCTGTGATATTATAAATATGAAGATGGGATAAAATCCTTTAGAGAGTCCCATCGTCTAAGGGAATAAAATTCAAGCTTCTTAACTTGGCATTACGTTGACTAAAGTTTATTTTTCTAGTCCTCTTTCACTTATACGCCTACCTGTTTAACCTCACCACGTCACAGACCAGAATCCTATTTCCTACATTCAATCTGTCTTCTAGTTATAACAAAGAAGATAAACTAGATATGCTAATACAAGAAGACAAATTTGTTCTCATATATATCATTGAGACTTTGTGACTTATAACCAAGGGTGTGCTAATAAACATTTAACAACCAGCTAAAGGGAATGGAAGGAAGTGTACTCATTACATACTTTTAAGTAAAAGTTGCATTTTATTCCTGCTTTCTTAAGTCTAGAAATCAATAAAATAATAAATCAGGCCTTGATTTGTAGCATGTATCAATTTCCAAAGTGTAAATGTTCTCACCAAAAATCTTACAGCTGAGCCTGTTCTAGCTGGCTGTAGCACATCCTATTTGCAACCCAGGACTGTAAGAATACAGCTAATTTTTAAAAAAAGAAATTATGTTCAAAAAGGGGCAAGGGAAAGGTAGCTTTACATATCAAGTATATCTACTGCTGTGAGTAAATACGGGAAACAGGAAGGAATCCTGGCAGAGAGTGTACGAAAATGAAGAGAGGCATAAACAGGATCAATATTAACATTAGAATATGCTTACAGAATACCTAAACAGAAATGTAAATTTGGTATGGAGTTGGAGAACAGATTGTCTGGCACAGAAATGTGTTATAGATGGTTGGGGGGAGGGGTTAATTATCTGGCCATCTCCTAGAATGCCTGTTCTCTCCACTCAAAAGAGAACTAATAATTTTTTACTTGACTTAATGATAATTTTATACTTCTAAAGCAGTGCATGGAAGGTCAATTCTCTATAGGAAAAAGAGAAGGTCTTCAGAGCCTGTGTGCTAGAGCCTCTGAAAGCTAAGGGCTTCTCACAGTCCAGGAAGAAGACAGTTTACTCTTCTCTCTTTGAGAAGGAGGAAGAGGGTATCAGTCTGCCAAGTAGAAAAATAATTATGTAGGAAGACAAAGGGGTAGGTGAATAGACTGAGCTTTCTATTTGATTGGACTTGAGTGAATAAAGGGAGGGATGCCAAAGCATTCCAGCAACAAGAGGTCAAAAAAATATGAGAGACTGGGCAAAGCCTTGAGATAGCATGGCTGGTGTGAGGCTATTGCCAGAGCTCCCCACATTGTAGCATCTTTTTAGGGCCAGATGAAAACTTCTGAAGCTCCAAGAAGAGGTTGTCTGAGGCACTAGTGATTGCTTTCTTTCCATTCAGGAGAAGAGATACCGGAGAGGGTAGCTGCCTCTCCTCTACCCTCCCTATCACTGTCAAAGAGAGCAGATGTTTAAACCAAAGTTTTCTTGTTCTTTAAAGTTCTATTAGTAATTTCTTTTTAATTGGTTTTGATGTGTTGGCTGCTATAAGGCCAATCTGTAAGTGAAAGATCTTTCCTACCCATTGAACAGGCCACAAGTGAGGCCAACAAAAGGAGGCCTGATTAGGGGCAGGCCACACCTTTGTGATGCCAATCAAGGGTTAAAGACTCTTCCCACTCCCTCCATAGACCTTAGGTGGAGCCAACAAAGGGAGGCCTGATTAGAAGCAGGCCCCACATCTTTTCACTAACTAGGAGTGAGGCCCCAGGCCCCACACCTTTTTGCTAAGTAGGATCTGAGCCCTCAGGGCCCTAAGAGCTCTGAAGTTGGCGTTTTGCCTTTAGGGGCTCACTCACTGGAAAACTGTCTTGTGATTTGACCAGTCAAGACTCTGGGTAGCCCTTAGAGCCCCCTGGTTTTGAGAACCCAGCTACTCGGACCTCTCTGGTAAGCACGTATGTATCGCTATGGTCAGACAGAAGCCTATCTGTTGATTTGTGTTTATTTGCTCTGTTTATATAATTTCTGCTTGTAATTTCTATTTGTGTTTTCTCTGAAGTTCAGGGTGCTAAGTTTTTTCCCTCAACTAAGTGAATGATACCTGCATGTTTGATTAAAGTGAGATCATAAACCCCTTAAAGTTGTTTTCCTTAGAAAAGCAGATCAAAGAACCTGTGCTAGCAGCCCTCCTGTGTGCTAGTGTTATTGGCCTTACACCTCTACAGTAGCTGCAAGTAACACTGTTGTTAACAGATTCATAGATCGATCATAACTGTCTCTGGTTTGTGTGCTTCATCACTGTAAAGGAGAATACAAAAAAAGGCTAAGAAAGCAATGCATGCAGATAAAAATGAAGGAGGCAAAGGTTTGGCCATTCTGTATAAATCATCAGGAAACTACCTAACTAGGTAATTGGGAGCTATAAGATAAAAAAAATAATCATATTGATTTTAATAATATTATAAATTCTATAAGCCTGATAGCAAAACATAAGAACCCATACCTCATAATCCCTTCTGGATAGAAACCAGTTATAATAGTAGCTTCTAGAAAGATGCAGGAAGTTGCCTGAGGCTAGTTTCTCCCCCACCCTCCCCTTATTGTTCTCTGACTGGTAGGTTTGCTCCTAGTGAAGAATAGAGTAAAATTGTTGACGTAGGGAGTCAGGGACTAGGAAAGAGTAGGAACACAATGGTTCTACCTTCATCAAGGTGGGGGCCATTCAAAAGTCCCTAGTTTTCTGCCAACCTAAGCCTACCCAAGCACAGTCCTTGTTTAAATTGAAAAACATGGAGGAAGCAAAAAGAGGAAATTATTTTCTGATTTTTTTCCTGCCAGGGATTAGTTACGGCAGTGGAAATATTATGTACTTGGAAGGAAATGGAGACTCATTCTTAGAGTTTGATAGAGGAGAGGTTTGACGTACATATAGCCCAACATGTAACTTAGAGTTGAGTGCAGCAGATTTCAAAGGATTCCTAAGAATCCAGATGGTCAACAAGGGTTCACTAACCACTTAATATTTGCTAGAAAAGCTCTGACACTAGAAAGAAAAGTGAGAATATAATCACTACCCTCCCTACCCTCCAGGAACTTACAGTCTAATGGACAAGATGATAGGCCAAAAAAAATTGTACAAACAACATATATATATATATATATATATATATATATATATATATATATGTATGTATGTATATACACACACACACACAGTATAAATGTAAAATAATCTCAAACAGAAGGCACCCACAGTAGAAAGGGGACCAAGCAAGGCCTCCTGTAGAACGTGATATTTAAACTGAGTTTAGAAGGAGGGTATCAACCAGAACAAACTGGCATCTAACCTGTGGATGGCCAGAGCTGAACAGAGCAGTCTAGAGACAGGAGAGTCACGAATCAAACAGAAGTTTAATTTCAAAGTGAGGGAAAAGGCTTGCAAGCAAAGAGGGGATCTAGACACATATGCCAGGGCCCCACTCTTAGTGGGGTGACCCACTTTAGTGTAGGCAGATCTCAATACTTATACTAGTGGCTACACAGTAAACTATAGCCCTGACAATGAGGGGCAACAGTGATGATGTGACAAGTCTGCTTATATGTACTATATATATGTATATATGTACATATATGTGTATTATGTCTGCATAGATACCATAGACACATATGTATACTTAAAAATATATTTGTATATTTAGTTTCTATTAATATATCTAATTTAATTATCATGGGTCTTCCTTCACAGTAGGCAGAAGTAGTTGAAGGTAAATCCTGGTAGAGTCCAAACAAGAGGCAGAAGCAAGCAATGCAAGGTGGTTCTAGCCTGGTAAAGGCTTCCAGAGCACTAGAAAAAACCCTGTGGAGAAGACAGAGGTCAAAAGTAGATGGTCTAGATCAGGGCTGAAGCAGGGCTCCCAGGAGAAGACTGGGGTGAGGACAGGAGAAAGCAGGAGTGTATGTACTAAAACTCTGTTGAGAAAATCAGTCCAGAGTAGTTGGACCATCTTCAGGAAATCATCTCTTTAATTGCCAGAATCTTCTTTCAGGAACTTTTGTATTTTGCTCAATGTTAAAATATATTCAAAATATTCAGAGTAGGGTAAATCCGAGAAGATAAAGATCTTAGTTAAATAGCAGTTTTAGCATAATTCAAGGATCTGTGATTTTGTTAGTTTGGTGGTACTCCCTGCATCAGCACAGCTCATAATCCCTCCCCAACTTAGAGATGGTCTTGGACTGGTGCTATATCTGAAAAATACTACCATACTGCAGCTAATCTGGAGATGAGTGAGACTCACTCAACCTAGTTAAGCTATTCTTTAACAATACACATCCATCTTTTTAAACAAAATTCAATTAGTGTTACTACATGGTTGTGAGATGTGGAACAAAACAATCTCTGAAAACTAAGAATAAATATCACTATGAAAAAGTGCCTGGCAGATGTGAGTAGGCTGTGACATATAGAAATGAGGGTCTTTGGAGGAGGACGGAAGTAAGAAAGCATCAAACAAAAAATCAATATTTATTAATTGCCTACTATGTGTCAGTCAGTATGCTAAGCACTGGGGATACAAAAAGAAGCAGAAGCAAAAGACAGTCACTGCCCCAATTCAGTGGGAAAAGAAAGGGTGGTCAGGTAACTAATGTCAAAGATGACAGACAGATGACCTGAATGATCTACTAGTATCTAGGTGATGTCAGGAGAAAGCAAGGAAGGTCCCTAGCACATAGTGTGGGCCTCCTGTGGTGGAAATGTAGACAAAAGTTGTAAAGAATGGAAAAGCATGGATGGTTTGCAACTTGAATCACTAATAGGGATGATGAGATATAGATGACATCACCAACACATTTGTGTATTGAATATATTTTACAGATAAGGAAACTGAGGTTGAGAGAGATAAAATGACTTACCTGATGTCACAACAACTTGCCTGTCCTTAGACAAGAACCCAGGTGTCCTGGATCCTAATCTGTCCTTGAATGTAACTGACGTTCAATATTTATTTAGTGGTTAATCTATGTACATTTCAACAATAGCAGTAATAGGAGCTACATAATCCTGTATGGACAGGATTTGTATTAAGCATTTCTTTTGTTATGGGTCTTTTTTATATAATGAATCCTAAGTAAAACAAAAAGTCATAAATCATGCTTGAGATATGGAATATTCTTACATAATACATGACTCTCAAAGGAAATTTATTAATCTAAGTAAATCTGTCCTTTTATTATTGGTATGACTACAATTTTTCAGGTTTTCCTCACAAGTGACCTTGTTTAGATATATTTAGTTTGTATATTTAGCTTACCATTAATTATGTATATGATAATCCCAATACACTAAAAGAGAAAATATGCTAAAACATCTGACATAAATTCTTCATTGTTCGAATCATCGAATACAGCAGCAAAAATTAAAATTCATGGAATTTTGCATAAGATCTTCAATAGTAAAAAAATTCAGATATTACATGAAATACATCCTTCAATTTTTAAACATATTAAAATTACTTCAAATACAAATTTACTATATCTAAATACATTCAAATCTTTTCCCATCACATGGAAACAAGGAAATAGCCTTAAGAAACTTAACAGTGGTTTACAAAGTAATGGGAAGGGTAGGGAAGAATAATTTCTCTTGCCTAGACTTGGTCTTAAGGATAGATATAGTGGTATGATTGATGGTATAGTCTGAGGGGTACGCTAATGAACTGCTGAAATAAACTTCTATGTGACTTTTTAAGCAGTAAAACATGACAGCATTTTATTTGATTTTCAACTATATTCAAAATATTCTGAGCAGGATAACTCCCCAGCTGAAAGTTTAGTTAAAGAGCAATTTGGCATACTTTAGCACTTTTAGGATATGTAATTTTGCCCATGTATGTACACCTGGCACTGAGAGATCTCAACCCTCATAACTTGGAGATGGTATGTGGAAGTTAAGTTCCCATTTTAAGAAGGAATACCAGGCTAGTCACATCACTATTCCTCTCCAGGCTCCATGCATGAATTTTCAGGTTTCTCTACAATGCCCTTGTGGGCATGAGGTACCTTCCTTTCTCTCCCCCATCCCCTTTTTCAGGTTCCTCTTATGTATTGTCTTCCCCTCATAAGAATGTAAGTTCTTTGAGAGCAAGGATTGTCTCTTTTTCTACTTACATTTGTATTTCCAGCACTTTGTGCCAGGCACAAAATAAGTGCTTGACTTGATGACTTGACTTGAAAAATGTGTTACTCTGCTGCTATGAGGTGATGAGTCTCTTCAAATGTAAGGAATCATTCCTTTAACAATACATATACAGTCCATACCAGACTCGTGTTCCTTTTCCAACTTGATAGAAGAAACCAAAGCTTTCACTTTGCAAAGAAACCTCCAGGAAACTTTATGACATAAATAAGCAATAGAATAGGGCATCAGTGGAGAAGTAGCATATTACCCAAAATGACTTGTAAATAAACAGGAAGCATCTACAGAGAAGGAATGAGTAACTAAAGGTATTAATGCACAGAAAATATTTCCTGATTGGAAGGAGAATATCAGAGGCTTTGATGCAGACTGTGGGAGTCAAACTGAAAGCTACTTTCCTCCTCCATTCTCTATCAGGAAGTCGAAGAAAAAGTTGGAAAGGCTCAGTCCAAGTCTTGGAGCTGAGCCATACAGCAAAGGAGCTTTGCAATGGGAGGTCAAGCTCCCCTTGCAAGGACAGGTAATTAGAACTAGCAGCAAGAGGTGAATTAATGTCTTATCTCTTGGAAACTATAAATAGATTCTTAAGGGCTTTGACCCTTTGGTTTGTAGCAGGCAGAAACAGGCCAGTGAGTCAGTGAGGAATTTAATTCCATTTGACAAACATTTATTAAGTATCTACCATGCGTACCTAGAAGCTGTGGAAATGCACCACCTCAGACCTAAGACAAAGGCTTTCCTGAAAGCAAAAGGGGAAAATAGAGTTAAGAAGAGATGAATGATAGCTGATCCATGGAGAAAGGATATTTCACTTGGTCTGCAGCAGTTGTGTTATTTTAAATTTGACTCATCATTGTATCTGGATATAAGGTTTGGTTGTAGGTATTTTGAAGTGTTTTTTAGAGATTTAAACAGATTTCATAGTGATATTTTTATTTAAATAAATTAATATTGATTATATTGCTATAGCAAAATTGTAGATAAAACAAAACTGAGACAGATAACATGCTGGATAATAGAGCTAGGATCTGAAAAGACCATGACACCAAGTTGAATCAAACATGATATAATTTAATAGGAATGAATTAAAAGTCTTACACTTGGGTTGAAAAAATAGACTTTGCAAGAAAAAGGTGGGAGAGGCATAGTTTTTCTGAAGAAATATGGAGGTGTCCAAATTCAATAGGCAATAACAGTGTGAGAAGATCGTAAATAAAAAGATAATGTGACCTTGGACTATCTTAACTGAATATAACCTCCAAGATTAAATAGATAATTGTCATACTGTACTCTGCCTTGGTCAGACCACATTAGAAATATTTTGTCCACTTCTGGGCACCATAGTTTAGGAAGGATGTTACTAACCAGGGAGCATCAAGAATTCAACAGGAACAATGAGGGGCCTTAAGTTCCTACCACACAGGGACTGGATTTAAGAAACTAGGTATGTTTAATCTGTAAAAGAGGAGACTCCAGGTGGGATATAATAGTTGTCTTTAAGTATCTGAAAGGCTGTAACATGGAAGAGGGATTAGATTTGCTTGCTTTGCTCCAGAGGGAGGACATGCAAACAATGGACAGGAGTTGCCAAAAAAGTACATTTTCATTTGTGTCAGTGGAGCAGACCACAGAGAACCTTTCCTTCTACCTTACCATCTTCACTGATGCTACCCTTTCCAACCCACCAGGCCTTCCCATATGACCTCATACTAGTCTTCCAGATGCCTAGTGTTGTCTGCCCTACACCAGACCTTTCCATCAGTCCAGCAGCTGATCCCTCCAATTATTGTTGTCTTATCCAGTTTTAAGCTTCTTAAGAGCAAAGAGTGTCTCACTCATATACAGTACAGTGCTTGACATAGATTAAATGCTTCATAAATGTCTTTTCATTCATTCTTTCATCATCATTATTATATAAAATGAATTCTTATCTATTTCCACAAATTCTTGACAACTAATTCCACTTTTTTGGGTCATGAACCCATTCTTTATTTGAGGCAATTAACATTCTACAGGCACATACATCCACATCATTAAAATATTTATCCCAAAGGTTGGTGATAGAAAGTAAAAGGGATTGTCATGATGTCATAGAAAGTATACTAGATACGAAGTTAGAAAACCAAGGACAGAGCAAAAATTCTTCCATTTTCTACCTATGTGACCCTGTGTAAATCATATGTATCTCACTGTTCCTTAGTTTCTTGTTCTGTAAGATAAATAGCATTGGACAAGATGACCACTAATGTACCTTTCAAAACTGAATCTTTTATTATATTTCTCTACAACAACCCCATCAAAGATATAGGGCCTTAAGCTATTTTGCAATGAAAGTCAAAAAAGTATTTAAATGCAATGACTAAATGATAGCAACTGACCTCCACATGCCCATTTGTAGCCATTATAAGTAATGCATCTGTTTTCTGTTTGATGATTTCTTGTCATATAAGGCCAGGATTGTTGTGGCAATATGAAGATAATTATATGAATTTTGCTATTTCTGTATACCATACCTGACAAGAATGCTCTATTCATTGCATCATCAGAAAGGGGGAAATTTGGTGATATCCACTAACATGCCCTGTCATTGTAGAGAAGATGTCAGTTGTGATGATAATGGATGTGCCTCTCAGATTTCAAAAGAAATGTTCTTGTATAATAGATCATTTCTGTGCTGTTTAACGTATGACTGGCTCACATTTGGATAGCCATTCTTTCCTATCAATACAATACACACAAAATTCTGCCAGAGGCTTCATTGAACTAAATAGATTTTTCTTGAAAAATACTCTTCATTTTCTTCCCATGTCAGAGTAACTGTTGACACACTGGTGAATTGTTTATACAATGAATGCTGTATCTTCTATTCAGCTGACAGGTCCCTGTGGTTTACAGTTTATTAGTTTTGTTTGTTATGACTTAAAATACAGAATCTATTTTTCCCCAGTGCTTGGGATTGTGTATGGAGGGTTTTTTATTATTATTATTTTTATGTTTTGGTATGTGTGCATGTGTGTCTTGTGTGTGTTTTTTGTTTTGCTTTGCTTTTAGAGTTTTTTTTTTTTATTTGAGGGGTTTGGGGGATTTTTGCTTACTGAACTGGAAGAAGATAGACAAGGTTACTTATTCATACACCACTGGCTTTCAAACCCACATTGAATTTATCATAGAATACTCCTTATCACTACCACCACCATCTTAGAGATTCTTAGAAATGTAGTGTTTAGCTTGAAAATTTCCAGACTCTGCACTGAATTTACAAATGACAAGAACTTGCCTAGGGAGTCAGAAAAACTCAAATCATCACAATCTATTTAGAAGGTTGACTATAAAAATATAGACAGAATTATGCACAACACTCTCTGTCTCTGCCTCTATCTCTGGCCCTGTCTTTCTCCTACTACCTTAGTCTATTTCACAAGAAAACTCTCTCTCTCTCTCTCTCTCTCTCTGTCTCTCTCTCTGTGTGTGTGTGTGTCTGTCTGTGTCTATCTCTCTCCATCTCTCTTTCTCTCTGTCTCTCTCTCCACTTTCCTTTTCCCTTCTCTCTGCCTCTGTCTCTCCCTGTGTGTGTCTTCTTTTCATGAAAACACACACACACACACACACACACACACACACAAATAAGCCAAATTCTTCTGCCTTTTGTTTTGTCATGAATCTACTTTAATAAAAAGGCAGGGTTTTTTCTGATTTACCAGAATACTCAAGACCTAGGCCAATGACAGCTATATAGGAGAAAGGTATCCCTCCGACCCTGCACTCCAGAATTAGTCTTGGGCTCCTGATTGGTAAAGAGGTCTCCACATCTAGCCCAGATCCAGACTTACCATGATATTCCAACATCTTCATTCATCCTATTCTACCCTATTGTACCCTTCCACAACAGGCCCTTTCTTCCAGTCACTTTCCACCTCTAGCTCTGGAAATAGCTACAAATTAGTATTACTATTCATGGAAAGGACATGTTAACCAATTACCCTGTGGTTCCATTCATCCTTTTATTTCCCAGAACCAAACTGAAACACTCATCCCTGGCCACTGCTCCATCTCATGTTCCGCTGTCTTCTTGTACTAGAATGAAAGCTCCTGGAAATCAGAGATTGTCTTGTTTTTTGTATTGTATCTACTATTTATCACAATGACTGGTGAATAGCAGATAATAATGACTTTTTGATTGTTTTAATTCATTCATTCATTGTAGTAAATGGTATGTGCCACCTGGCATTTAGATTATAATCTGAAAGGTCTGAACTTGCAGACACATTTCACCATAAGTGAGTTTACAATTTGCTCAGATCTTCCCCTGTAGATGGCCAATTTTTCTGGATATTAAAATGCCATATAATATCCCAATGAATAAAACCAACCAAAGTATAAAGGAAGAATTTAAGACCCAACAATATTCCAATTTTTATTACATGCTTTGTACTGCATATTGTAGTGTGTGTGTGTGTGTGTTTGTGTGTGTGTACATACTATGTTTAGCATAGTATAGTATAGTATCTTATATTACATAGAGGAAGTAGTGTAGTGTAGCAGAAAGGACACTGTCACTGGAGTCAGAGGATCTGCATTCAAATTGTTCCCTTTTTTGTTACTGTCTGTGAACCTTTGGGCAATTTGTTTAAGCTTTCTAGGTTTCAATTTCCCCATCTTTAAAATGAGGGGTGTGGACTAGATAGCCTCTAAGGTATTTTCCAGATTTAGGACTGTAAACCTGTGGTATCGTATTACATTAATTACTTATATCTTCACACTTATATTTTTGCTTTTGATCTTTTTCTCACTTTTATCTTTGTATCACCAGCACCTCATATAGTAAATAGTGTGTAATAGGAATGACATAAATGCTTATTCATTGATTCCAAGGAACTTAAAGCCCTTTTTTTTAACAATGAGACACAGAATCCTTACACTTAAAGTATGCCCCCAAGAGTAAGCACAACTTTTTGGAACTTATGAATCTATTTGAACCACAAAAATTATATTTAAAGTAGAAAGTGGTTGATGCTTCATATACTTTAAAATTCTGTTGGAATCTAAAGAGGTTAGTGATGCTCTCAAAGTTGTCTAGGCTTCTCATCAGGGGTGGTTGGATACTGGAAATATTTAATTCATTTTACATTTTCACTTACTGTAGAAAGTAGTATAAAAACGTGTCTCTATAGATGAGTAATAAAAGAAATTAATAGAATATGAAATAAGAAGGGAGAGAAGAGGAGGGCAAGGGAGAGGAAAGGGGGAAGAAATAGAGAGAGAGGAAGAGAGAAGGAAGGCAGAGAGGTTGGGAGAGGATAAAAGGGAGGGAGGGAGGAAGAAAGAGAGGGAAGAAGAAAGAAGGGAAGAAGAAGGAAGGGAGAGAGGAGGAGGGAGGAAGAGAGAGAAAGAGAAATGGATCCTTTACGCATCTTTTATAAGACTGAATACTTTTTTTTTCCCCAGAGTGGCTAGAATGGAACAAGTTTTAGCACATTAGCATATAAATATGAAAAATTAAATCCAATAAATAGTAATGAATAAGAACAATTTATTCTATTATTTTAACTTAAATAGGTAATGTTAATAAGCTCTTTCCTTAGTTCAGCGTCTTGTACATACTAGGTTTTTAATAAATGCTTCCAGGCCAGCTCTTTCATTTTACAGATGAGGAAGTTAAGGCTCAAAGAGGTTATCTGAAGCCCCTTCATTCACTCTCCTTCCCAGACAAACTGGACTACTGTCTATTCTCTGACCTTAGGACTCCATCTCCTGCTTTCATGCCTTCATCTATGTTATCTCCTATGCCAAGAATGTCCTCTTTCTTCATCTCTGCCTCTCAGAATTCTTATCTTCCTATAACTACAAGCTTTAGATGCCCCCTTATCCCTGAAGCCTTCACTAATGTCTCACATTATTCATGCTCTATCTAGGCTTGTATTCTTGTATTCTCTTACCTATGTGCAATCTGTATCCCCTTAAAGTGTGTAAGATGGTTCATTTCAAGGACAGTTTCATTTTTCTGTTTCCCCCAGCACTCAGCATAGTGCCTTACACCAAGCAGGCACTTCTAGCAGGGATTCAGGTAAGCCCCTCTCTCCTCATTAAGGAGGGCACACGATGAAAAGATTATCTGCTTCTCAATGTAATCAGGGACACACAGACATCAAAGAGAAGAGTCAGAGATACCAAAGACATGGAGAAGAGGCCTATTATCCATTCATCCCCTAAAGGAAACCATATGCAAGAAAAGCAACAACCAGACTAGTAAGCTGAAAAAGTGAAGAAAAAAGCCACCATGGAGAGCAGAAAACCTGCAGCCATTGCTGTTCTAGAAAAGTCAGCACAACAAGGAACCATCATCACCAAGGAGCAGCTAAGACCCATCCTTTAGCTGGCACTATGGGTTGTGGGGGACTGTATTAGTACCTTCAAGAAGATATAGCCTATTGGAGAACAAGGTTGTTTGGCATCTTCTAGAAAGGGAAGGAGACTTTTGCTTACAATCAGGGGTCTTCAGTAGGAGCCTATCTTTCATTCTGTTCACATTAAATAAAACCAGTCCTATGTTTGATGTCTTGTTCATCTGAATCCTTGTGTTGGACCCTGAGGACCATTTTTTGAAGAATAAAATGAGTCAGATATCAATGTTGTAGTATTTTGTTGACAATGGATTTGAGGTAGATTTTGTGAGAGATAACACAAAATTATACCAGGGGTCAGGGGCCAGGACCCAAACACCAGAGGAGTCACTCACTTAATGAAGGTTTGTTATCCGAGGTCACACTGGTAGTAAGTATCTAAGTCAGGAGTTGAACCCAGGTCATCTGATTGATTTCAAATCCAGGCCTCTTTTCCCCTGCATCAAACTGACTTTCCATTTTGATATTAATTGAATTGAACTGGTTTCCTTCTCTGTAAAATAAAGACATTAAGTTAAATGACCTCTAAACTCCTTTTCAATAAACTCTATGTCTAAGGTCCTACAAAGTGAAAATGTCAAAGCCCATAGGCAATAAAGAGAATTCCTTATTTAGATTGTTGGGTTGTTCTTTTTTCTCAGGTGGGACAGATAAAAGACTACATGTTAGGTTTTATCATAACAGAAATACTTTGCACACCTGAGTAAACAATTATATTGGTTTTAGTTATTAACAGAACCAACCACATGGAAAATTGTGAAAGAAGCAAAATTTGTCCATGTCATTCCTTCAAAATATTTTTTCCATTCTGACTCTTTTCCATGCTCAACATTTTCATGCTGCACAGGGCCCATTTCTCTGGCATTCTATCTAGATCTTCTGGCATCTCTGAGTAGTGCATGATGCACCAGATCATTACACAAACACAGACACACACACACACACACACACACACTAAACATAGCAAGGGTTTCAGTACAGTCTGGGATTTTATTAGGTCTTACCATTAGGGTTTATTTTAGCACTTAATATTAATACCTTGTCTCCCATCGCACATTTTGAGGTTCCAATATGCCAAGTCCAAAGCCTGTGGCTATGAAATTGAGAGAGAGAGAGAGAGAGAGAGAGAGAGAGAGAGAGAGAGAGAGAGAGAGAGAGAGAGAGTCCATTCCCAGGCCATTCCTTCAATTTCAGCTTTAAAAAAATGTGTGAAGTCTGAGAGCTGTCACCAAACATGCAGCAATGAATGACCTTCAAACTTCAAAGCTTTATATCACTTTCAAACATACTATAGATAATAACCCATTAGCTAAAAAGGAAATAATTTTGAGCTGATAAAGGAAAACAGAGATATCTTGAATAAAGAAGCCTCCTGGTCTTGCAATGGTCTTCCTTTAAAGATAATTACATGAGCTAAAAGCTATTTAAGAAAATCAGGTCACAGTATTTATTAAAACCATTTATTATATTAATGCAGCAGTGCTTTGCTTAGATAGATGCACTACTTAGAAAAGATGCACTCCCTAAAAATGATTCTGCCTCTTACTATTTGTTTGACCTTGGATAAATAATTTAGGCTCTCTGGTCCTCAGTTTCTTCATCTAAAAAGTGAAAGTATTGGTCTAGATAATGTCTAAGATTTAAATGCCATGTGCCTCTGAACCTTAATTAAGTATAAAGTTAAATTCTATTAATCAAATACATTTTTCCATTGATTTACATTATAAAATTGGAAATTTTCCCATAGGAAAAAATGCTTATCTTTAAGCTAAACAAAAAAAATCACCATTAACTAAACATTTTAAAATCTCATATTTAAAAAGAAAATGTGATTGAGTAATAAAAGACAAGAGTATCCAGTAAGGGAAATACTTTTCAGATCTGTTCTTCAAACTTTTTCCTCATTCCTACCTCACTGGATCAACTCTTTCTTATTCTCCATCATCCATACACTATACCCTAGGCATAGCTATTCCCTAAGTCAATATCCTGACATACATTCATCAGAGAAGGTGCTGTGCTCTATAAGCAATGTAGAATTGCAGTAGTTCAAAAGAAATGTGAGATGTGCAAATTTCGAGAATCCACCCCAAACGTTCACATGGATTATTTGTGCCCAAACTGTGGGAGAGCATTCTGAACTCATATTGCTCTGATCAGCCAGTCAGACACACTGTAACTTGACTCTAACATAGTGATGTCATTTTGGTCCTCTTCAATAACGAAGGACAGCAACCAACCAACCAATCCTGGGCACTCCTCTTTTCTTTTTCTGTATCTTCTGTCTTAGTGATCCTATCAGCATTCATGGCTTCAATTGTCATCTCTGCAAATGACTCACAGATCTATATAAACATCCCTAATCTCTCTCCTGGGGTCCAATCCTATACCTCAAACTACTTGTTTTATATGTATTTCCATTTTTCTAAAGAAACATCCAAATCAACATGGCCAAAATGTACTTCAGTATCTTTCTTCAGTTCACTCCTATCTATAGTCAACCCAAATGTGTATTGTATCTCCTTGCATTCCTTTGTTTGTGCATTAATGTGTAGTGGGACAGATCTGGTGGTTAAGGAAGGTTGACTAAGAAAAAGCTTTTCTAGATCAGGGCTGAGATCCCAAAAGCTAGCTTACATTAGAGAATCTTTCTCTATCTTGAGAGTTTTGTCATTGTACAAGCCTGCATTTTTATTACATTATATGAACATAACTTTATATGGGATTCAGGACTTTTTATTCCATAAGACTAAAAAAACTCTAATTTTCATTGTTGATTCACTACAGTTGGAGATTACTATGAGCAGCAGACTCCTAGGACTAAACTCTAGCTAACTTCCCTGATACTAGAGAAGGTCATTAAGGGGAAAGGAGAAGGAAGGGAGCAGAATAGAGGAGAAAGTCTCATGTGGAGTCAGCCCATGATGTGTAGTCTGTGAGAATTTTGACTCTGTACTTTTGTTGTTGGGGGTGGAGGGGTAAGAAGTACACAAACTCCCTCTTGCTCTACAGAAACAGAGTTTTATATTTCAGTTAAATCTTTTGCTCATGATATTGATACACACTCCATAAAATGACTTGCAAATCTTGAAGTGTCATACAAATGTTAGCTACTATGATTTTATTAATAATCTTTATTAAGGGATATATTAGAATAGGGTATGAATGGCAAAGAACTATTATTAAATGAAAAGTTGAAAATGTCCTTCAAAGTATATAATGTTGGAATGAACTTTATACATCCAACAAAGTATTTTAAATAATCATTTTAATGCCCCTTTCTAGTTGGGAGAAGGCCAATTTCTACATGCAATAAGTCCATATTTTTAAGTATTTCATCTGTTTAAGGATACCGGTGGTAACCATAAATAATACTGTGCATAAAGGAAGCCTCATTCTTCTGAGTTTCTTTCTATATATTATGGCACCTCCTCCTTCCTGCCAGCTGTAAAATGTCCAGTGTTCTTATGTCCCCAGCATATTTGCCCCTAAAAAAGCATATCAGAGCAATATTAAGATATCAGTTAACACTGCCTTAATGTGATGTGTTAATGCCTTAATGTGTTACCTCTACTAGTCATTTTCCATACTGCTTCAATGTTTGTATCTGTTACTAAAATTTATCACCTAAAGACTCTTTGTAGTAATGAATACTTTGACCTTCTAGTGATGATTTTCTTGTAAAGGAAGAGAAGATATAAGCACCTCCATAGTGTGCAGGACGATAGGTATGAAATAAGAGAGTGCTCTGTCCTGGGACTGCAGCAACATGTCTTAGGATGACATGGAAAGCTTTTCACCCAGATGACCTGCACATGACTGTTACCAATGTCCTCTTATAAATTCCCCATAGAGGAACTACCCAATATGCTGAAGGCCTTCCTTTATGTTTTAAACATTATATGAGTAAGAATATCTTTGAGGACCATCTGCATTTTAAATAATATCTCTGATTATGGGATAAAAGGTTTTACCCATTAAATGAATCCTAGAAATCAGGCAATAAGTAGGGGAAGCATTTGGAAAGATAGTGAAGCTTTTCTGCCATTTCTGGCCTTAGCATAGAGATTCTGGACAGAAAAGGCTCTGATCTCTATATACTCAACATAAAAACGGTAGATCATCAAATTTGGATTCATTCTATATCCTTCTCCTTACTTCTGACCTTTTCATAGAACTCACAGTTTCACTGATAGTTATACAATAGCAGGCCTGTGATCAGAGTAATAAGTACCATTGTAATACTATGTAAATGAATTCCTAACTGGCTGTCAGATGATGAGAAGAAAAATGATTACAATTTTATTCTACTTGTTCTAGTGTAAACATTGGTAAACTAATTACAAGATACACCTCCACTAAATTTCCATGAATGGAAAAAGAAACTCTGATTACTAGTTTTGTCTTTATTTCTATTTGATGAATCACATTTAATTAGAGCATAATTAGGGAACACCTTTAGTATTAAAGAAAAATAAGCTATGTAATAAGATATAATTTCTGAGAACATCATAAATCCAAATGCTTGTAAATAAAGAGATCACATGATAATTCTGTGAATTTATTAGAATACTCTGGTTCACATACACACACACACACACACACATACACACACAAATGCTACTCAGAATATGAAATTTGACTTAAATTGTCCCTTCAGAAATGCTATTTCCTTAAAGATTGTATTTGCAGACATCAGTTTCACTTCATTTCTTTTATGTTAGAGAAAAGTCTATCTGTAAATAAAATCTTAGTACTTTATAAATTCCAAGACAATTTGGGGTTCAGAGATGACTGAGGATTCAAAAGTTAACAATGTCAGAAAGCCAAACAGGTAAACATTTCTAGGGAGGTAGCCACTGAAATGTTAAAGTGGCAAACCATCTATTGAGTGTTTGGTATGGTGGCAAGTTTATCCAAAATGAAGAAAATGGATCGGGGGAACAGAAGAGGCTGAAAGGACTAATGGTTACATTAAAGTGAAAGAATAGGAAAAGTAAAAGGATAAAAGCATGCATTAATATAGTTTTAGAGTTTGCAAAGCACTTTACATAAATTATCTCATATGATTCTCACAACAATTATAGAAGGTAGGTTTTGCCTTGTTTTATCACTCCATGATGCCATTGGTTCTCTTCAAAACAAAGGACAAACAACAGATAAGACAGTAGAAGGGAGGGAAGCCATGAGATACACTTAAGGAAGAGCCATGTTTCCATGAATGTGAGGAGATAAAGGGAATGTTGGTAGAAAAGTTGGAGGATATCTGGGGTTTTGTTGAAAATAGAATAAGAATGAGCTAAACAAAAGTAGAGTTTGAACATGGCTGGAAAAGAATTATGGTGATTAGAATAGAGGCAAACATGAGAAAACTGAGGCTCAAAGAAATGAAAGTTCTAGGTTCATGTAGATAGCAAACATCTAAGGGAGGGTTTGAACCTAGGTCTTTCTAATTCCAAACATGACACTCTATCCAGCAGGCTATACTGCCTCTTTATAGAAGGATATGATAGATTATACAGTTTCAAAGTTCTAGTTTCGTTTTTTTTAAGGTGGTTCAAATATAATGTATAGTGAAGTGTAGAGAAGGATAACATTGGAGTTAAGCAAGTTCAGAAAGTATTTAGAAAGATTATGACAAGGGTTGTCAACATGAATACTGATGTTCCTGATGATAATGGCAAGGAATGGGATAGAGAGAAATAACTTGCCAGTACTACCATCTTTGAAAACAAATAGGTGATGGAAAGGTCATTATGGGATGGTAGTGGGCACTGTCTATGTCAAGCATATAAAGACTTCCCCTGGTAGAATGTGCAGATGAGAACAATTCATTTCAATGGCCACGAAGGCAGCTGTAGCAGGCACTGTGGATAGCTTAGAGCTTGGTCATACATCAAAAGTACCAAGGTCATCCATGGCATCCTTGTTTTGACTTTTGGACTGCCACTGGACTTCAGTGACTCTGGAAGAGAGAGCAAGGCTGACCACTTTGTGTAACTCTGACTCACTTTAATCCAATGCATGAATGAGTCAAGATATCACCTCATGATATCATCAGTTCTCTTCAAAACAAAGGACAAGCAACAGATAAAACAGTATAAGGAAGGGAAGCCATGAGATACACTTAAGGAAGAGCCGTGAATGTGAGGAGATAAAGGGAATGTTGGTTGAAAAGTTGGAGGATATCTGGGGTTTTGTTGAAAATAGAATAAGAATCTCAAAGGACTCAATGGAATGAGCTAGACAAAAGTAGAGTTTGAACATGGCTGGAAAAGAATGAGGGTGATTAGAATAGAGGCAAAGGTTCAAAAGGATCTTACATGATCACAGTGATTGTACTTAGAGTCATAGGGTAGGATAAATAGGACTGGGGAACCACACAATGGGAGACTGATTAATGTGGCATTCTTCATCATCAGACTTTAACTGACAAAAGGTATGCAGAGACAATCTGACTAAAAGTTTGAGATGCTATGATTTTACTCTGTGCCTCCGTAAGGTTTCTGTGTAGATATGCTTGGGCTTGTCCACTAATGAATCAGGGACTTCAAGCTTTGAGGTTTAAGCTTCCTAACTGTAAGTAGGGACACAGTAAGGGATTAGTAATGGGAAATTGGGACTTCACAAGAAAATCTTCTCCAATATGCCAGGGGGCCACAGGGAGGTTTTGAGCAGAGTGACACATTTATACTTGTCTATTAAGAAAAGTAATTTGGCAATTTTTAGAGGATATGGTGAAGAGGAGAGAGTCTAGAGTCAGGAAGACTATTTAAGATGCTATTATAATAGTTCAAGTGACAAATAATGAAAGTTCAAATTAGGGTGGTGAGGCAGTGAGGAAAAATAAGAGAGATTGTGTAGAGGTAGGGAAAAAGGAGTTCTTAGAAAGTGATTAGATTTGAGGGACCAGAGAAAGAGATAAATAAAAAAGGAGTTCTTAGAAAGTGATTAGATTTGAGGGGCAAGAGAAAGAGATAAATAAAAAACGACTACAAATCTTGAACCTAGATGTCTGGGGAAACAGGACTGTCATGAAAAAAATATAGGATATGTAAAAGAAATGGTTGTGGGGGAAAAGCACTTCAGGGGGTAAAAATAACAAATGCAGCTTTTGATATGTTGTTTTGGGGGCATTCTTAGGCCACATATGTACATAAATCAAACACATAATTGTAAATTTGAGACTGAACCTCAGAGGAGAGATTTAGACTGGAGAGACATTCAGGAGTGATCTGCACTTGTTTGGTATGTACAACTCTTCATGACCCCATAGACCATGGCACACCAGGCCCTCTTATCCTCCATTATCTCTCATAGTCTGTCCACACTCATGTTCATTGTTTCCATGACGTTATCTATATATCTCATCTGCTGTCATCCCCTTTTCCTTTTGCCTTCAATCTTTCCCAAGATCACAGTCTTTTTTAATGAGTCCCATCTTCTCATTATGTGGCCAAAATATTCAAGCTTCATCTTCTGTATTTGACCATTTAGTGAATAGGCAGAATTATTTTTTAAGTATTGACTGCTTTAACCTTCCTGTCCAAGGGACTCAAAAGTTTTCTCCAACATCACAATTTACAAGTGTCAATTCTGTGATGTTCAGCTTTTTCTTATAGTCCAACTCTCACAGACATGCATTTCTACTAGAAAAACTATAGCTTTTGCTATAGAGATTGTTGTCAGCAAGATGATGTCTCTGCTTTTTAGTATGCTATCCAGATTTGTCATAGCTTTCCTTCTAAGGAGCAAACCTCTTTTAATTTCATGGCTGCAGTTACCATCTGCAGTAATCTTTTATTCCAACCATATGAAATCTGACACTGCTTCCATTTTTTCTCCTCTATTTGCCAGGGAGTGATAGGACTGGTTGCCAAGAGCTTAAGTTTGTTTTGGTTTGGTTTGTTTTTATGTTAAGCTTCAAGCCAGCTTTTACACTCTCCTTTTTCACCTTCATTAAGAGGCTTCATAATTCCTCTTTACTTTCTGCCATCAGAGTAGTATCATCTACATAGCTGAAATTTTTTATATTTCTCCCAGCAATCTTAATTCCATCTTTTTATTCATCTAGCTTGGAATTTTGTACTCTGCATATAAGTTAAATGAATAAGGTGATAATATACAGCCTTGTCATACTCCTTTTCCCATCTTAAACCAATCAGTTGTTCCATTATCAGTTCTAATTGTTGCTTCTTGGCCCACATACAGGTTCCTCAGGAGACAAGTAAGGTGATCTGGTACATCCATCTCTTTGAAGACTTGCCACATTTTGTTTTGATCCACACAGAGACTTTAGTGTGGTCAATGAAGCAGAAGTAGATGAGGTTTTTCTAGAACTCCCTTGCCTTCTCCATAGTACAGAAAATATTGGCAGTTTGGTCTCTAGTTCTTCTGCCTCTCCAAAAACCAGTCTTCTCTTCTGGCAATTCTAGGTTCATGTCTTGCTGAAGTCCATCTTGCAGAACCTTAAGCCCATCCTTTCTAGCATGTGAAATTAGCACAATTATTCAGTAATTTGTACATTCCTTGGCATTGCCTTTCCTCAGTATTGAAACATAAAGTGATCTTTTCTAATCTAGTGGACACTATTTGTTTTCCATATTTGCTGGTATATTGAATATAGCACTTTAAAAGCATCATCTTTTAGGGCTTTGAGTGACTCAGGTGGAATTCTATCACCTCCACTATCCTTGTTAGCAGTGCTTCCTGAGCCCTGCTTGACTTCATTCTCCAGGATATCTGGTTCTAGATCAATAATCACACCATCGTGGTTGTGCGTGATGTTAAGATCTTTCTTGTCCAGTTACTTTGTGTGTCCTGGCCACTTCTTCATTTCTTTTTGTCTTTTGTCATGCTCATTTTTGCATGAAGCTTTCTTCTGCTATCTCTAATTTTCTTGATGAGTTCTCATCTTTTTCTTTCTGTTGTTTTCTTCAATTTTTTTGCATTGCTCATTTTAAAAGACGTTCTTAGCTCTCCTTGCTATTCTCTGGAATTCTGCATTCAGTTGGATATATCTCCTTTTCCTCTTTACCTTCCATTTTCCTTCTTTAATCAGCTATTTGTGAAGTCGTCTCAGAAAGACATTTTGCTTTCTTGCTCTTCTTTTCCTTTGGAATATTTTTTGTGGCTGTCTCCTGTGTAATAACGTGAACCTCTGTCCATAGTATTCAGACACTCTATCTACCAGATCTAATTCCTTAAAACCATTTATCGCCTTCACTTCATATTCATACAGTCTGATGGTTTTCCCTACTCTCTTCATTTAAGTCTGAATTTTGCAACAAGAAGCTCATGATCTGAGCCACAGTCAGCTCCAGATCTTGTTTTAACTGACTGTATAGAGCTTCTCCACATGTGGCTGTAAAATATCAATCTCATTTCTATGTTGACTATCTGATGGTATCCACATGTAATCATCTTTTCAGTTATTGAAACAGTATCTGTTATGACCAGCTAGTTGTCTTGCAAAACTCTATTAGTCTCTGCCCTGCTTCATTTTATACTCCAAGGCCAAACTCATCTGCTATTCCAATTATCACGTGATTTCCTAATTTAGCATTCCAATCCCCCATGATGAATGTGACATCTTTTTGGAGATTTTTTTCTAGAAGATGTTGTAGATTTTTATAGAATTGAGCAACTTTGGCCTCTTCAGCACCAGTGTTTGGAGCGTAGACTTGCCATACTCTGACATTGAATGGTTTGCCTTGCTTTCAAACAGATATTATGCAATAATGTACATTGTGGCCCCTGAATTGAAGCCAAGAGAGTAGATGGAGTCATCAAGGGAAAGACTGCTGAGGGTCAAGAGAAGACAAAACACAGAGCCTTGAGAATTACATTAACTTGGGGACAGGAGGACAAAGAGGCACCACAGAAGAAGAAGAAAAAGGAGAACCATGAAAGATCCAAAGAAAAGTATCCAGAAGCTGGAGCTGGTTAGAAGGGAGTGGAAGAAATTAAAATAGAAGGAAGGTTTGAAAAGGTCAACAAAGGTCAACATGAGTAACCAATTTGCTTTCATCTTAAATCTTTTCCTTTACTATTCTTTCTATCTTCTGCAAAAATGTCAGAGGATGAACTGTCCAGATCTATTGATTTGTTATAAAAAGTGCCTGCATTTAAAGAGGATTGCCATATTTAGTATTTATATTGGTCTCTTCTAGATCATATAACCTTATGTAGTGGAGATTTATCTCTTGCCTTAGTAGAAGGAGG
The DNA here is from genome assembly GCF_011100635.1 of Trichosurus vulpecula. Lineage (NCBI taxonomy): Eukaryota > Metazoa > Chordata > Mammalia > Diprotodontia > Phalangeridae > Trichosurus > Trichosurus vulpecula. The sequence goes on along the minus strand of NC_050573.1, from coordinate 301,598,934 downwards.
AAGAGGAGGAGGAATATCTACTGGGTTTATGTCCTTTATAAAGGTATTTGAACCAACGTTGTATTCTATGGGACAGGGTCATCTGTGATCTTCTGTCTGTTCTTCACTTATGCCAGATCAGTGGCTGAGTGTTTGCTATTCTTGTTTCTGCTACTCTTAAAAACTTTTTAGATAAGTAACTTTTATGCCATTCAGTATTGATGTTTTTACTTCTTGAGGAGGCCTAAGTAGTGTATACCCATGGGAGCCAGCAAATCTCCCTCCTTGTTTTTTCTGGAACTTAGTCATTTTCCTGCCAAAGACTTTCCTAATTATGACAATATTTTGAGAAAGATACTTTCGAATGACATGTATAAGAAAATGTAGTACCACAATGTACCCTATCTGAAATCCCATCTTTCTACTCTTTCGTTTTTTGTGAGCCTATTACATCCTATGGGATGCCAGCTGGGTCAGTCTTTTCCCTACTCATTTGTAGTTGTTGTTCAGTCATGTTTCACTCCGTAAACTTATTTGGGGTTTTCTTGGTAAAGATACTAGAGTGGTTTGTAATTTCCTTCCCCAGATCATTTTACAGATGAGGAAAATGAGGTAAACAGGGCTAAGTGACTTTCCCAGGATCACAGAAGTGGAAAATGTCTGAGGCCAGATTTAAACTCAGGAATATAAATCTTCCTGACTCTAAGCCCAGCAGTCTATCCACTGCACCACTTAATGCAGAGTTCAAATTCCACCATTAATGTTGACTAGCTATGCAACCATCAACAAGTTTCTTTAATCTTCTTAACTTTTAACCTCTCTGTCTCTCAGGATCTTGATATGTAAAAAGAGGACAATAGTATCTGCTACGTCACAGGGTTAGTGTTGAACTCAAATAAGCTATATAAAGCATCTAGAAAATTTTCAAGTACTATGTAAATTTAATTATTATTACTAATGGGACAAATTGATATATAACATATTGTAAATTGCCATGAATAGGTGATATTACTATATAGATGTGCAACCTCATCACCAATGTCAAGAAGACTCTGTAACAGTTCAGGAAAAAAAATGTGCTCTGTGATCACAGTTTGGCTATTTGACAAAAAAAAATCCCTTTCATACCAACACTTTAACTCAACTCTAAAAAACGTCTTTGCCCCGAAATCTTGAAATTTGTGCCATTTTTAAAATTTTTACAGGAAGCTTTTTGCAGACAAGCAAAGGCAAGTATAATCAAAACATTAGGCTAGAAGTTCTTAACCTGAATTCTATGGATCTTCCCTCTAGGAGGATCTGTGGATAGATTTCAAGGTTCCATGAACTTGAATAGGAAAAATATATCTTCATTTTTACTTATCTTTGGTTTTCTTTGTAACCCCAATATTTTATGCATTTAAAAACACCATTCTGAAGCACATAGGCTTTCCTGTAGTGTCAAAGGGGTCTACAAAACAAAAAGATTAAGAACCTCTACAAGAGAATAACAGTGGGAATCAGGAGCTGATTTACCGTGAGATCCCTCTTTTGCCTTCCTGCACATCTCACATCACTCAGATGTCTTTTGGTATTAACTACTTCTTCATCCCTGTCTCTTGTGAAGAGGCAGCCCTTCTCTTTGCTAGATTGCTCTATATGCACAAGTCATCCCATTCCACCCTGTTTTCTGTAGCAGCTTGAAGAATATGAGGTAGAATGGAAAATCATCCACATTCTCACTTATCTTCAATCTCCCACTGTCTTCTGGCTGCTTCCTTGTTGCCTACAAACACTTCCATCTCTCCCCCATCCTTAGAAAAGACCTCATTTTTTCCATCACCACTAGCTATCATCCAGTAATTCTTCTGTCGTTTTGGCTAAACTCATTGAGGTCATCTGCAAAAGATATCTCTCATGTCTTCTTACTCTCTTTTTAGTTTAACACAGTCTAGCTTACAACTTCATCATTCCACTGAAACTGCTCTTTCCAAACTTGCCAATCCCTTCTTAATCATCAAATCAAATAGCCTTTTCTTAATTTTCTTTGTTCTTGGTCACTCTGCTGCCTTTGATGGGGTCAATCACCCTTTTGTTTTACTGTATTCTTTCTAGGTGTTCATGTTATTGCTCTGTTCTGGTTCTCCCTGTACCTTTATGACCACACCTCAGTCACCGTCACTCAATATTCACCCAGGTCATTTATGCTAACACTGACTATCCTCAGGGCACTAATCTGGCTCCTCTTCCCTTCTCCCTCTATCCTAATTCACTTGGTGATGATTCTTAAATCTACTTATTCAAACCTAACCTGTCTGGTGACCTCCAGTGTAGCATCTCAAATTGCCTATTAGACATCTCAGACTGAATGTCCAATAGAGGTTTCAAATCCAATATGACCCAAACTGAATTCACTTTCTTTTCTCCAAACTCCTCACTCTTCCCAATTTCCCTCTTACTATTCAATGTACTACCATGTTCCCAGTCACTTAGGCTCACTTTCTAAGTATTAGCTATCCTCAAATCCTCACACTCTCTCTCATCCTCCATATACAATCAGTGGTTAGATCTTATCATTTCTACCCTCTTAACATCTCTCATATATGCCCCCCTTCTCCCCTCTGACATTGCTACAACTATGCTCCAAGCCCTCATCACTCTATGCCTAGAATATTATAATAACCTGATGGTTGGTCTCTGTTTTAACAACCCAGCTAGCAGCTCCTGTGGGGGCGAAAGATCCCCCCACAGCCAGCACCCAGGAGGCTGCTGGCATGCCGGGAAAGCACAGGTTCTTTTTATCTGCTTAAACAAGGAAAGCACGGTGAAGGGGTTGACCAGCTTACTTTAATCCAGCATTCAGTTAGTTCAGGGGAGCATACAGGCAACATTCATTTAGTTCAGGGGGAAAAAGCCAGCACCCCAAACTTCAGAACTAAATACAAACAAATTACAAACAAATTACAAGCATCAACAGACAGACCAAATACAGATGACAGTCAGCTAGTTCAGGGGAACAAACAGCCAGTACCCTGAAGTTCAGAACATTCATTTAGTTCGGGGGAAAACAAACCAGCACCTCGAACCTCAAAACCAAAATACAAACAAATTACAAATATCAACAGACAGACCCAATACAATTCATAGTTACCAACATCTGGGCTTGGCCCGAGAGCAAGGGCTGGCCCAGAGTCATGCTTGCCTCTTGCCGCTGCTCCCACACCAACCGGAAAAGGAAAGAGAGCTCTTCAAGCTTTCCTCTCCCCTCTTATAGAGTTTTTGACATCATCAAGCGCCACCTGAATGACCAGGGCCTATTGGTTCTTGAGTTGGCCCCTTCCCCTAGGTCAACACCCAATAGGGCATGGCTCTGGAGTCAACACCTCCCCTCAGCCAGCCCCATGACTCATCATACAGGAAGTTCTCTGTTCCCAGGCATGGTCTCTGGGCTTCCTGCACCAGAAGAGAAGCCCCAGCACCCAGCGAGGCTCAGTGACGTAAGCTGAGTCACTCAAAGAAAACAAAGGCCATTCTGGCCACAGTCTCCCTGCCTCAATTTTCTACTCACTCCAGCCCATCATCCATATAGCTGTTAAATTAATCTTTCTAAGTGCAAGTCTCTCTCTTTCTCTCTCTCTCTCTCTCTCTCTCTCTCTCTCTCTCTCTCTCTCTCTCTCTCTGTCACACACACACACACACACACACACACACACACACACACACCACACACCCCATTTGATAAACTCCAATAGTTCTGAGTAAATCCAGGATCAATTATAAAATCCTGTTTTAAGCTTGTCAAACTTGGCTCTTCTTATATTTCCATTTTAATTTTCCTTACTCTCACATACTCTTTAGTGCAGTGATGCTGTCCTCCTGGTTGTTCTCAAAAGATTTTCCATCTCCCCAGGCTGTGAATTTTCGCTGGTGATCTCCCATGCCTGGAATTCTCTACCTTCTCATCTTTTCCTCCTGACTTCCCTCCCTTCAAGTCCCAAATAAAATGCCACCTTGTACTAGGAGACTTTCCTATTCTCTGTTAATGCTAGTACTTTCCCTGTTAATTATCTCCAACTTACCCTGTATATATCTTGTTTATACATAGTTTGAATTTTGTTTCCCCTATTAGACTGTGAGTTCCTTGGGAGCAGAGATTGTCATTTGCCATTCTTTGTATTCCAGCACTTGGCACAATGTCTAGCGTATTGTTGATGATTAAAAAATGCTTACCAACTGACTGAAGAATTCTTTTTTTTTGCTATCATAACTAAAAGTTCCTCATGACAGTAAAAATATCCTTTCTAATTCACTTTATCTTTTGGAAACTCAGTTTCCTTAGGATTTGTACTAAATGTTACTACTATCATTATTATCACTGCCACTATTAATGTCACCACCGCAACCACCATTACTATCAAGTGTACTAAACTTCCTGTTGGGGTCCTCTACCCCAACACCCAACTTGTTGGGGTCTGTTATCCCCCAACACCCAGGCCTTTGTCCAGCAAAGGACCTGATCTCGCAGACAATGAATGGGGTGGGAGCCAAAGGTGGTGAGTAACTCCGTTTTATTCAGGTTAAAAGCAAACTTTTATATCTTTGGTTGCTTAGGCATTAGGACTGCCCTGGTCCCGCCTACTCTCCTCCCCTTCTCTTCCCGAGCTAACCCGAAGCTCCCTTCAGGCAGGCAGTCCAGATAAAGAACTGGAAGCTCCATGTGGTCTGAGAAAGCCCAGACAAAGAGCCGGAAGTGCCATGTGGTCAAGCAGGTCCGGCAAAGACCTGGAATTGCTACGGACGCAGCAAAGGTGAGACCCCTCCTCCTGGCTCCACCCATATCTCAGAGCCCTGAGTTTACCTCAGCAGGCCCTGGGCGCAGAGGTCCAAGGAGGGCAGGTGTCAGCTCCAACTCGCCCGTAACAACTTCCTTCAGAATTAATAATATATGAGTTGAAGATGGCAAGGTATAGAATGGGACCAAGCTTAATTCTCCCAACATTCTCTGACAATTCTAAAACAACTCCCCAAATCAAATTTTGGAGTAACAGAGCCAATGAAAGGTCAGAGGGGTATAAATTTTCCAGCCTACAACAACTTAGGAGGTCCACAGGAAAGGTCTACAATGCTAAATCAGCTTTGTCACTGCTACATATCAAGAGTCTTGAACTCAAGTGATCCACCAGCCTGATCTTCCCTAGTGGAAGGGCCCACAGGTGTGTGATGACATGTTTGACATATTATTGGTTTTAAAATACATAAGCTTGAAAGCAGCCTTGACCTCTCTAGTCTCTAACTTGAACACAGATTTTCTATGTCTACTTTATAACTGATATTGAAACATTCTGAGTACTAACAGTATTTATTCTTAGACATAATAGTTTCTTTCATTGTGGATGTTAGATAAAAATTTGCTCTGGGCCCATAGTTCACACAACAAGCTGCTGCCCATTGCTTTCCTTAATGTTCAGAGAGAGGGAGAGAGGGAGAGAGAGAGAGAGAGAGAGAGAGAGAGAGAGAGAGAGAGAGAGAGAGAGATTGTACATTAATACCACATAATTTTATATTTCTTTATGGCATTGCTATTATTTTTATTGTGTAACAATCCCTAGCAAGGTACTGAAAGGCCAAAAAGACTCTGGGAGTTGCAGCTCTTCCCAGCTCAGGAAATAAGCAAAGGAAAGTGAGATCAGCCCTCAGATTAAAGGGTGGAGGTATTTCACATGTAGCATACAACTGGAGTTTTTGAGAAACTCTGAGCGCAAAGAAATGAAAAGGAAGAGGTGTCAGTTGTCCTAAGCATTATCATGGGAGCCAGTCACTATGTCTCTGTAGAGATATATGTAGAGACAGACATGGTATTCTTCAAGGCTGAGAGAGGAAGCCTCTACATGGATAAACAGAAATGTGTGTGTCTGTGTTTCCCATTCTGCTGTCATGGGATACCTACCTCCTCTCTCTTCTACTGTTCTCATCCAACAGTTCTGAAAAAACTGCAGCTTTAGGTTGTATATGAAAGACCTCCACTCTCTAATCTGAGGGCTTATCTCACTTTAGTTTCCTCATTTCCTGAGCTGGAGAGAGCTACAACTCCCAGGTCCTTGTGACTAGCCAGTGTCTTACCAGGGGTCATGATTATTACATCTCATTTTATTATATCATGGTATCCTTATTTTAACCTGAGGAAATTAAAACATCAAAGGTCATCCTATGATTTTTCTTAGGCAGCAAAATGACTCATCTATATGACCCCAGCAGATCCAGGTTTTTGGTATTCTGTTATTAGCTTAGTAGATGTTCCTAGAAAATGCCTGGATGACTTAACCAAGGTCTAAAAAAATATTCAGAAATGTTTCTACAGATAAACTTTGAGGCTTTTATTTTAAGGTCATTTTTATTAATAACTGCATCTAAACTAAGCTGATAATAAGATAATTTAGAAAGTAGTTTGCGAAATACAGACTAAAGTTTGTCTTCATCTTAGAGCTTGGAACCTCTCTGTTACAGTGGGGATTTTGCCTACCCTCTCTCTCCTAAGGCAAACAACTGCTTTTTAGGTTGGTAGTTTTGAGGGGGATGGTTTGATGATGGTAGTAATTGTAATTATAATCGTTGTCATCATAGTAGTGATGGTAGTGGTGGTGGTAGTAGTAGTAGTAGTAGTAGCAGCAGCAGCAGCAGCAGCAGCAGTAGTAGTAGTAGTAGTAATAGTAGTAACAGCAGTAGGAAGTATAATAGTATAAATTAGCCATAGTATTAATAGGTAGTAATGGTAGAAGCAGTAATAGAAGTAGTCATAATAGCCATAGAAATAGTAGTAGTATAAGCATTAATAGTAGTAGCAATAGGAGTAGTAGTAACAGTAGCAGCAGGAGGAGTTGGAGGAGGAAGAGGAGGCAGAAGCATATATATGATATTTTACCATTTACAAACCCAGAATTACCAGTGAGGTAAGTGGGGACCAGAGAACATTCTTGCCCACTTCTCCCCAGCTGGCTGGTAAAAGATCTGGAACTCAAACCTACATCTTCGGATTCCAAGTCTGGTGCTTTCCCTACTTCACTGCATGCCCTCTCACAGAGCCCACAAAATCTCCTCTATATTGAATTGATCTCTCATGCTTGCGGGTCTTCTATAGGTGGAAAATTACTCTGAACTGTCTTAAAAACAAAATAAAACAAAAGTTCCTCATGCACGTGAAGACAGTTTTTATTTCTTGTTTAGATCTTTCTCTTCTCTATATTAAAAAATCCCAATTTCTTCACCCTCTCCATATATGTCCCAGTATTCATCCTCTTGATCATTTTTGCTAATCTTCTCTGAACCCCGAAATCTGTCACCCTTTTTTCCCAGTGGTATTTCCATTTCCTCACTTCATGGACTCCATTGGTCAGAAGGTAGAGCATCCATCCTGGCTTTTGTTTCCAAAGCTTAAATGTTGAAGCCTCAATAGTCAATTAAACAGGAAGCACCCTGGCCTTTAATGTCCTGCTATTCTTTATGGAATCTCATAGCCTCAGGAAGAAGTCCAAAGGAATCAGAATAGACTCTTCCCTCAAGCCATTATATTTGACTATGTAAATGTGCTTCCCTGACTTCAAGATGCACATTCAGACTGGGATTGTAGAGAACAGCAATGATCTGGCTCATCCTCCCTTCACCCATCCTTCTCAGATTTTGGCCCCAAATTAGCTCTTCAGAAATATGGTCACTCTCTTCCTATGTTTCCACCAATACATTCATTGACAACTGGCAAATCCTTACTTGGCATTGACTTCAAATCCTATCCTCTTCCCTGGTCTCAGGTAACTGGTGCCACACCACCCATTTTTATGTGCTAAGAAGCATTTTTTAATAACTTGAACAGTCAGATCTTCCACTGTTGAAGATGGGTAATAGCCAGGCAATGGGAAAAAATGAGTGATCCCCAAATCCAGAGGCTTAGAAGAACTGTTAGAGGTACACTGTCTAAATACTGGAAGATGGAGGAGGCAGATAGCAGTGATTCACTATAAACCTGCATAGGATTAGAGATATTTAAGTCCGTGTAAGAAGAATGAGTTCCCATAGCTTCCTAGTAGTCTACAGTGTGATTTGTGGGTCTGTGCTAATAGTGTATTTAAAAAGTCTTAAAAATAAAGAAGGTGGGAGTTTTTTTTTCTCTTTTAACTATAAAGCTCACTCTCGGAGAATTATCCCATATGGGGCAGGTTAAACAAACTCATCCCCTGGAAAGTGGAATGAGTGCTATGTGTTGGAAGAGAGCCAAACTGGAGAGCAGAGAGCAGCAATACAAGAGCTGATCAGCAGAATGGAGATTGGCCAGAAAAGCCATCTGCAGCCTAAGAACGAGGACTTCAGTGGAGCAATAAAGGAGGACAGTACACAGTGGGTAATGAGAGGTCAGCAACCATTGGTGCCCATTGAGGAGGAGATGGGCAGGGAGAACCACTGAAAACAAGCACTTGGTACAGAGAAACCATGGAGATAGCACAAATACAAAGCAACCAACCCTGATTATCCCCATCTGGAGCCCTATCTACAGCAATATGAAAAGTCATGGAGCTTGTATACATGCTAATAAAGGGCTGATAATTGGATAATAGCTGGGAACAGGCACTATCTATAAAAATTAGCTTATGAATAAAATTGTTCACTTTCTGAACTTTTTAGTTCACTTTAAAATTGTTCACTTTTTAGAACATAGATTTGAACTGCAAAGGTTACCTAGACCAAACTCCCTTATTTTATGGATGAAGAAACAGAAGCCCAGAGAAATTAAGTGACTCAATCAAGTTCACACAGGTAGTGTCAGAGGCAGAATTTTTACTCACGTGCCCTGCCCCCAAAGTCATACTATTTCTTTTCTCTGGAAATGATATAAAAGGAGCTGGTGTTCATTCTTGGGAAGGGGCAAAAATTGAAATTCCCAGATTCAAAGATGGAGTCATCAATTCCTTTTAAAGTGGTCACTGACAACCCAGTCCTTAGAGCATTCGCAATATGTTTCAACTGGTACCAACCTTTGTGGAAGCCTGGCAAGCCTTCTTCCCCATATCAGTGGTAGATCCCCATCATTTCCCTCCCCACTTTGGAGTAAGTGAAAGTATTTTCTGATTGTTTCCTATCAGCTAGTTGTGTGTCTTTTAATTGGCCATTAAATTAGGAATGAATGTGAATATTAAAGACTCAACCTGACAAACTCTCTCTCTTTCCCCTGGAAGCTTTCAGGTGAGGAAGAAGAAGAAATGCTCTGGAGCTCCAAGTTAGGGGAGAGATAGAAGTAATGGCAGCAACCTCCTGCCATAGCTGTCTTATCTCCTTCATCTTGCCACCAGAGGGGCATGAACATTTTGTGTCTTTTGTTCTATCTGAATTGTGCTTCATTCTTTTCTGATCTTAGGTGAATAAGTATTAGTGCTAAGACAGGTTATGATCTTGCGATCTTCAAAAGGTTGGAAGGTTTCCTTAAACAACCAGAGCCAGAAGCAACCACAGCCAAGTCCAGTAATGATCTAGCCCTTAGGAGCAGGTTGCTTGACTCTACCTAGCAGTTAATGGTTCCAGCAGTCAAGATAACATGTCCCACAGACGAGAAACATTCATTTGCTATGCCACACCCAGAAGTGAATTTTGGGGGGGAATATTTTGTAGAAACAATTTTAGGTTTGGGGGCAGCTAGGTGGTACAATGAATAGAGTTCTGAGCCTGAAGTCAGGAAGACTCATCTTCCTGAATTCAAATCTGGCCTTAGATACTTACTGGTTGTGTGACCCTGAGAAAGTCACTTGACCCTGTTTGCTTCAGTTTCTTCATCTGTAAAATGAGCTGGAGAAGGAAATAGAAAACCACTCCAGTACCTTTGTAAGAAAACCCCCAAAAGGGGTCATGAAGAATTGGACAGGACTGAAAAAACTGAATAACAACACTTTTAAGTTTGAGCCCTTTCTTCTCAGGAACCAAAGTGGTAGAGAATCATGTCTTTCTAGCTTGGAATGTGGTACTCAAGTCTTTGCTATATGTTCTCAGTAAATAATCCTTTTTAAAAACTTATTGGTGATAATTGGTTAATTGATATTAGGAAGATAGCCACTGGTCCAATTATATTGCGGGGAACACCAGATAGGAGACTATGAGGAATAGTATTAGAAAACCTGACATCCCTAAGGGTTACACTTAGATCCCTAAGGAAAGAAGTAGTAGCTGACCTCTAGAGAACTGACCTGCAAGTGGGGAAAAGGGGTGGACAATGGAGTCCCAGAGATAGTATTCCAAATCTAGGAACCTCTAGACTGTGGCAGTTTTGTTTATGCACAAGTAAGTAATAGAAAATGTGTAGTAAAGAAACCAAGACATACAGAGAGTAGATGACTCATTAACCTACTTGCAGGCATGATTCTGAAGCTAGGATGTTGATTCCCACCTGCCCCCTTTCTGCTAGACCACTTTCTATTAATTGATGAACAAGTGAACAAAAAATATTGAATATTTATTGCGTACCAAGGATTTGCTAAGTGTTGGGAATTTAAATTTTAAAATTAAGGCAATCCATGCTCTCAAGAACTTAGAGGAGATTGTTGAGCTGGGAGGGTTCAGCTTCGAAGGTTCTGATGACCTTGGGTTCTGTGGTAAGGCACATAGCAACGCCCAGTGGTCATTAAGATACAGAGAAAACCAGCTCCTCCATTTTACTGAAAGAATTATAGTTGATGACCCCCTGCTCATCTAAGTGATGTAAGCAGCCTTTTCTGGCCTGAAGCTAAGGAGGTAGAGAAGCCCAGGTTCATGATGAATGGAAAATGAAGAGTAAGCCCAAGTATTGGAATAGAACCAGGATAATTCCTACAATGCGTTAAAATGAGGGGGTCGGAAGATGGTGGCTAGAAAGCAGGAACTTGCTTAAGCTCTCCCCCAAATCCCTCCAAACACCTGTGAAAAATGACTTTGAACAAATTCTAGAGCTGCAGAACCCATGAATTAGCAGAGGGAAAGAGGTCTCCAGCCTGGGAGATCCTGGATAGTCACCAAGAAGGGTCTATCACACAGTGCTGAGAGCGGAAGGCAGCCCAGCATGAGCCACACCTGGTCAGACCAGACCTGGAATCAGCCAGCTGGAACAGGCCTGCCTTGGGGCCGTGAAACGGTGAGCTGTAGCAATTACCAGACTTCTCAACCCACAAACGCCAAAGAGCAGGTTGGGGGAAACTGCGGGATCAAGTTCAGAGTGGTTCGGTTGCCAGCTCTGGGGCTGGAGGAGGTGGTGCAGCAGGAAGCTCCTGAGGCTGCTTCCAGAACTCCAGCATCAACTGTTTCCCAGGTCCCTGGCTCAGATGGTGAGAAGAATCTAGCAGCAGATCATAATGGGAGTGCAAGGAGAGCTTTCTGGGCACAAAGGCAGATTCTCTTTCTGTGCCCTGCTTGGATCTGTATTGAGGTCCTGATTGGCAGCTCTTGAGGGAGGAGGAGCGCTGCTGGGACAGAGCCTGGGGAGATGTTGGAGTTGAAATCACTCTGAAAACAGCAGTGCTTGGACCCTAAAGCTTGGGACAAAGTACTCTCTACTCTACAAGCAGTCACACCCCCACGAAAAACTCAAGGGTCAAGCAGTTGGCTGGGAACATGGCCAGGCAGCGAAAATGGACTCAGATTCAGACTCAGACTTTGGAATCTTTCTTTGGTGACAAAGAAGATCAAAACATACAACCAGAAGAAGTCAACAAAGTCAAAGCCTACATCAAAAGCCTCCAAGAAAAATAAAATGAGAGGGTCAGCATCCACCTAAAAAGACAAACGTAGTAAGAAGGATTGGCAGTAAGGTTAATAGAAGGGATGATCGTAATGGGATCTGAATAGGGAGAGGGCTTAAAAATGGGTGGGGTCATTGAAGGGCTCCCTTGGATCTAATAAAGTCAGAATCTCTTACATAAAAACAAATTATTGATAGGAATAGTAAGATTATAAACAAAACTAAATTTAAGAATGTTTTAATCATTCTCTGCCACTGCTAGGCTTTATCTATTATTCAGACATGTGTAAATATATAATTTGAGGTGATTGAGAAAAAACAGAAGTATCACTTTTCTGGTTGATTTGTTAAATTATTACTTTCCTCCCTTTAAATTCTATATTTATTTTAAGCAATTGTTATAATAAGTTCATTTTCCTTGTCTTATCTCCCCTCTGCATATTCTAAAGTTAGGAGGCACCTTCCTAAGCATGAAAAAGATAATTCCAGAAGGCATATGTCCAATTATGTTAGATAGAAAGAAAGATAGATGGATAGGTAGATAGATAGATAGATAGATAGGTAGGTAGATAGATGATAGATAGAAACAGCATAAGTGTAGGCATTGATGTTAATAAAATTAGAGATAGAGATACATAGAAATAGATCTATATACATAGATATAGGTGCATATACACAGAGATATATAGATATATTTATATTTATTTATCAATTATATCTATATCTAGATACAAAAGAGAGAAATAAGATGGCAACAGCAGAGAGAGAGAGAGAGAGAGAGAGAGAGGGAGAGAGAGAGAGAGAGAGAGAGAGAGAGAGAGAGAGAGAGAGAGAGAGAATTGGCCAGAATATGAATAACTCTTTTTATTTTTAATCCATAATCACAATAGTCACAATCACACTTTTATGAATTTGTCCTGTCTAAAATGTATAGTTAAAGGTAACATAAAAATGACCTCTGTTTTTCACATTTCATGAGATAATTCTAATGTCTTCATGAAAGATAATACTCAGCAAAAAAATTATTTTTTCCCCAGTCATCTAAAGTGTAACTCTGGGTATCTATTTATTTGCTTTCTTAATTCTTGCAATATGATATACCAAAAGCAATAACTTGACCTGACCTTTGGTGCCAGTAAAAAGGAGTAAGAGTGTCAATTTGGCATAGCCCAAGGAATGTTAATAAGCAACAGGAATGAGAATTAACCCAGTACTGCCTAAGTTATATCACTTGACAGATTATAAAATATTTGCATCCTTGCTGAGGTAAAGATAAATCCCATTTGCTCAAACATTTCTATCTTTGGCTACAGGTTTGATAGAACTGTTCTTGTTTTTCTTTGGGGGTAGCTGGGGAATTGTTTCCACTTGTTTCCTTTAGCAAAATTAAATGTGTATATCATACACATATTATGTTTGAACTAAATTTTGCTTTGTGGTGCTCCAACTCCATTGTGTTTAGCAAATTGATTCACATAGTAACAAGATACAAAAAGATCATGTTCATTTGAAGGATCCACATCCAAGGCCACACAAGAGATAAAATGCCATCTGTCAATTCAATTTGTTTCCTCTTATCAGTTAACTACAGAACAATAGCATTGTGGCATTTAGAGGTATGCAAGTGGTGCATGAGAAATGTCAAGGCTCTCTTTTTCAAAACACAACTTTTTTTATTTTAAATGCAAAAAAATCCATGCAGGTGTCATATAATTTGTTCCTCTTCTCACACTATAGACTACCCCTAAAAAGGCATAGCAGCCAAACATGATATCTGTTGCCTAGCAACAACCTGACAATTGTGTGCTTTAGACGACCTGTATGTTTCTGGCTGTTAACCCTTATATGGCTAAGTTAATTAAATTACTTAGCTTTCATAAACATTCATGATTCCTTGATTAACATGTCAGAAAAGCATATGCTTATTACTTTTAATAATTTTAATATACCGTTATATAAATTAAATGAACTCATAGATCTAGCAACAATTATGAAAGCTTTTTTTTAAATAGAAAAAATGCAGTCATAGAAAAATGTATTGAATTGCAAATTACCATTAGTTCTATCAAGTCATACTAGTCATAGAAACAGAATACTAGTCATAAAAAGTACTGAATTTCTATTTATCATTAGTAGTATCAAATATGGGCAGCTAAGTGGTACAATGGATGGAGTGACAAGCCTGGAAGCAGGAAGACTCATCTTCCTAAGTTCAAATCTGGCCTCAGACACTGGCTGTATGACCCCGGGACAAGTCACTTAACCCTGTTTGCCTCAGTTTCCTTATCTGTAAAATGAGCTGGAGAAGGAAATGGCAAACCAATTCAATATCTTTGTCAAGAAAACCCCAAACAGGGTCAAGAAGAGTCACTGAACTGAAATGACTGAACAACAAAGTTTTCAAGTAAAGTAGATGAGGAGGATAATTAACATTCCTAAAGGGCATTAGAGTTGCAAAGTGCTTCACATATATTATCTCATTATGTTATCCCAACAACTTTATGAGGTGCAAAGTTTAGGCTCAGACAAGAACAGCATATACTAACTCCTGTAATTGAATCTTCTCTTTCCACTGTTTTTCTGTGTTAAATGCATGTAAATTTTTTTCAAAATTCACAATGCCTCAAAAAGACATCCAGAACAAGACATTCAGAGTAGCAAAGGATGTTCAAACTAGTTCAGCTTTGTAAATGACAAGCATCTTGTCTTTAACCCTCAGAACCCCAGAATTAAATGGAAAGGGACATGAATATGCCAAATGTTTAGAAAATCACACTCATTTTAATGTACCTGTGGAGGAAAGAAAACCATCATATTTTTGGAGAATACTTGAGCTCCAGAAATAATGCTTCTGGAAATATCAGATAAGCTCTCAAAGATGAAAACTAGAAGGGATAAAGAAGGCAAAGATTCAGCCTCTTGAAAAACCAAAGGGCAGATATCAACATTTGTTCCCTGGCCTAAAATTAAACAAATTATTCAATTTACCTTGAGAAATATTTATTCTGTATCCACCATATGCAAAGCACTATGCCAGACCCTAGGCAAAGAGTCCTTGCCCTTGGTGAGCTCCTCTAATGCTCTCTTATGAGAAGTACCTTGGGTATTGCCAAATGAACATGAGCTTAAACTTAAATCACCTGAGTTGGAAACCAAAGTCTCCAACCTACAAAGGTGTGACCTTGTAAAAGTCATTTCACCACTCTGGGTCTTAGATTGGTTATGTATAAGATGGATGGGTCGACTTAGATCATCTCTAATATCCTTTCTTGCCCTATTCTACATCAAGATCCCACAAATAAGAAACAAAGCATTGCCCAGCAGTTACAGCAATTATAATTATTTTTTGCCTCAGAGCTTTCTCAGCAGCCTTGTCTTTGGTGATGGAGGGAGGTGTTCATTTTGACTCTTAAGGCTATTAAGCCTATATGAAAAGTGTGAGCTCCACTGAGGCAGGATTTTTGCCTTTCTTAGTTTAGGATACATCCAAGTCTGACACCAGACAGTTTACCTCTGGTCCTCATTTTTTTTTCATTTTTAAAATGGGGTGATACTTAGCTATATCACAGAGCTATTATATGGCTTGATGAGAAGGTATTCATCAAAGTGTCTTATAATTATAATGTACTATATTCAATATAATCCAGAAGTCTCATGTTGAAGAGTAGAAATAATAAGGTTGGAATCAAAAATAATTTAAAATGCAATCCAATTTATGGACAGATATTATTTTTCAATTTATTTTTAAATTTTTAGTTCCAAATTCTCTTCATCCCCCAACCCCTTCACCACCCGTTGAGAAGGCAAGCAATACAATACCCATTATATATGGGAAGTCATGCAAAACGTATTTCCATATTAGCCATGTTGCAAAAAAGCAAGAAAAATAAAGTTTCAAAAAAGTTCAATCTTCACTCAGAGTTCAAGAGTTCTCTCACTAAAAGTGGATATCATTTTTCAGCATGTATTCTTTGGAATTGTCATGGATCATTGAGTGTGCTATATAAGTGTTCTCCTAGTTCTTCCCATTTCACTTTGCATCATGTGAGTCTTATGGGAGAAGATTATGAGTTCAATTTTAAACATGTAGAATATGAAGAGACATCCAAGTAGAGGTTTCATAGGCCTTTAGAAATATGGGATTATGAAAAAGATGACAAACCAATAATAGAGATAGAGATTTGAGAGTCATCCACATAGAGGTTGTGGATAAAGCAATGGATGAATGAGACCACCAAAAAGTGAATAGAGAACTAAAAATCAGAACAAGGATAGAGCCTGAGGGAACATCCACAATTGGGGGAAAGGAAGTAAAGGGAAACAAATGGTGAGGGTCCAAATTTAAATGAAGAATCAGAAAAATGCAATATATACATACATATATATATATATATATATATGTGTGTGTGTGTGTGTGTGTGTGTGTGTGTGTGTGTGTGTATCTTTTGAGTGAATGAAATGAAATGAATTAATACAAATACAAAAGAGAGATAGCCCTTGTCCTTGAGAAGTTTATATTCTAATGAAAAGAGACAACACATAAGATGATAGTTTCTGGAGAAGGATGTTTTTTGTTTGGATAGTCACAGGAATGGTGCATGAAGCTATGAGATTATATTGATACACCCTATATTCAGTAGCAATGGTAGTATTGATTTTTATTATATTCTCAGAGCTGACAAAGGTAAGGAGACATTATGCCTACAGTGGCAGAACAGATGTCAAAGATGACCAGGGTGTTAAAAAAAGGCATAGTTGGTGTTAGCCTGGATATAGCTTTCCCATGAGAGGCATTCACCAGTCAGAGCATTGGACTCCAGACTGGGAGTTCTAAAACTGAAAGAGTTAAGTTCTCCCACGGCATGGACTCTGGAAAGTTGCTTCTTGGCACATCATCTCTGATATCCAATGCTCTTCCACTGATTTCCAACTGAAAGATCACATTAGGTTTGAAAATTACAAGTCCCAAGCAGATCAGGTTTTTATAGCCCTCTAACACCACATCCCTGTATAAATCCATCTCAGAAAAAGCAGGTCCCCACACTTTGTCTCAGTGAAGTTCATATCCATATCTCTGAATGTCAACAATTACTTACGGACCCTTGCTGTCAAGAGTACAGAAGACATTTCTTCTTCCCAAAAGTACATGTGAGCTTGTGCTCAAAATATAATTAGTGAGGGGCCGGGGTGTGGGAAATCAGGCAGTCTCTTTAATGATAACAATAATAGTGATAATATTGACTTGTTCATATAGCACTATAAGGTTTGCTAAGCAATTTAAATATATTTTCTAATTTGTGCTTCATAACCACTCTATGAATATTATTGTCCACATTTTACAAATGAGAAATCTAAGTTAAGTACTTGATTTGATCATCTGTGAAAATCTAGACATTACCTACATTAGGATATTTTCCTGGGAAAAAACTCAGGGGGTAACAATGAACTAAAGAGGAAATAATCTCTTAGGGTCATTCTCAAGATCAATTAAGCCTATAACCTTGTGGGAGATGGGTAGGAAGGAACTAGGACACAGGTTACATCAGTATAGAAATCTTGGTTCAAGATTGCTTTTTTTAAAAGAAAATTTTCCTTATTCAATTCAACAAATAGAGATTAAGCACATATTGTGCACAAGACACTATTAATTCAAGGTTCATGGTATTTCCATCTTTCTCTCTGCCTTTGTTAGAATTTGCTTTGTTAGAATGCATTCCCTTTTGACCTTGGCCTCCTAGAATCTTTGCTTTTTTTAAGGCTTAGCTCAAGCACCAGTCCCTATAGAAGTCCTGTCCTGGTCCTTTTCAGTAGTCAATTCTTTCCCCATCCCTCCCCCAAATTACTTTGAGCTGACTTTTAGTATATTTTATATTAATCAATCTATGAATACGTTGTTTCCCTCCAATAGGATATACATTTCTTGAGGGCAAGAATTATTTCATTTTTGTTTTTGTATCTTTGGTGTCAAGCACAATATCTGACACCTACTACACTCTTAATAAGTGTTTATTGAATTAGAGTGAACATTGGTGTTTCAAAAGCAATTTCACACGATTGACTAATATTGAGCTATGATCCACTAATCCTGCCAGATGAAAGAAGCATAGGTTCATAGGCCCAGGGGATCAGAGATCTGAAACTGAAAGAGGCTTCAATTATAATCTAAGTCAGCATCTTCATTTTACAGATGAGGAAAGCGAAGTCCAAAGAGATTAAATTATTTTCCTGGGATCACAAAAGTAACAAATGACAGAGGTATGATGTGAAATGCACTTTCCCCATCCATACTTCTACAGTAGATTTTTATAAATCCAAATGTGAGAATTTACACAATTATGTCTTGATTAATAAAGATTATTGTTGATTAGTAATAAATTACTTAAATTAATTAATGCAATTAATAAATGCTCTGACAGGTCTAGACACATTCAAATTCACACTATTCAAAGTTGTAGTTATATAAAATGTGGCAATTGGTTTCAGGTTAATGGAAATATGCAGTGCAAATTTGAATAATGTAGCCACTTCAGGGAATTCATTATTCGCACTGACAAGGACCTAGCTGTATGTTACACTAAAAGTAATAATCATTCCTAGAACCCTTTGTCTGCTTCTTTGCCCTATCACATTCCATCTTCCCTCATACTCATTTGTTCCCATGTCATATCCCCTCTGTTGGGTTGTGAACTCCCTGAGGAACTATATCTTTTTAAAATTTTTGTATCCATCTCCACCAGTGGATATGAAACAACAAAAACAAGCACTTATGAAGTGACTACTATATGTGAGTCACTATGCTAAGTGCTGGAGATACAAAGAAAGCAAAAAAATATGGAAGACAACATGCAAATAGCTATGTATATATAAGATATAGAAAGAGTAGATAGAAATTGATTTGTGAGGGCATTAGGGGGGTAGGGAGGAGAGGAGGCTGTTTCTGGATAATTGATATAGAAGGCAATAAAGTGCAAAGACTTAAAAAGTAGAAAGGGGCAAAGCACATCATAAATGTTGAATATGTGGAATTGGAATGAAGATTGGAATACTTGAGGGGATCTTGTATCTTTGCAAATCCCCTTTGAACCTAGAAATATTCAACAATGTGTCTTCACTACCCCACTCCTTTTTGTTCCTGTCCCCTTATCAAATGGGAAGAAAAGGATTTAAAAAATTACCACCTCTCCTGCCCCTTCATAGTCTCCAGTGTGACCTGACCAATGCCTAGCCATTAAAGCAGAACCAGCAGGTTACTGCCTATAATCATATTCACCACAAGCCAAGAATGACCACTTCAGGAAAGGTACTACTTCTACATGCAGGAAGAAAAGTCCCGAAGAAGCAAGTAAGAATTGTCCAGGGTACCATAGAAATTCGAATTAAGGACACCTTTCAAGTTCTTCCACCTTAACCATGTATGAAGTTGTACCTCAGAGATCAAAGTAAACAACACATAGTTTTTCCTGCTCCTGTGAGGGGGTTGAAGGAAGTAAAAGTGTAAAGATAGATGCAGAATATCTGTTGATGAAATCAATGCATACAAAGACAAAAAAAGATCTCTTATATTTATGTAAAACCTTTGCCTCTCAAGATCTGTTTGGAGAATCAGTAAGAACCTCTTAACTAGCCACAGTTAATGGATCTATGGAGAAGACTGACTTTTTTTTAACACAACCAGTGCAAGAATTTGTTTTGTTTGACTATGTACTTGGTTTGCTGTTTTTTTTTCCAATGGAAGGGGGCAGAAGGGAAAGAAAATATATTTTGTTAATTGAAAAAATAATTAAAATGTTTAATTTTACTTTCAGTTTAAATTAATTTTAATTTACTTTTGGCTTAAAAGGGGGAGGATGTAAAGAGGGAGAAATAAGAGAGGAAGACGTGGAGAGGAAGAAATAAGAATCAATTGAAATTCCTAAATCAAATACAGTCTTCCCTAGGGGAGGGGGTTGGGGATAAAAAATCACTCTAAAGAGGAAGTGACTATTCTAACGAGCTGAAAATTTTTTAACTATAGGTCAAGTACAGATTGCTAAAGAGCTAAAGAATGAGAATGGAAAAATTGAACATTGTTGTATATTTTAGTTGTAAATGTTAATTTGTCTAATACTGTTAACTAAACCAGGGGATAGAGGGAATTTTCTTTTTAAATGTGTTAGTAAGAATTGAAGTTAAAGTTCATTCATTCAACAAACATTTACTAAGTGCTTTTAGTTGGTATGTATTACCAGTTACTGTAGTATGACAAAGGGTGTTTATATTTAGACAAAATAGCACTGCAGATGTTTTTCTTTCCATGTTTTTTATTTTCACCATATTTTTTTTCTTTTTTGTTATTTTCACTTTTAATAGTTAACTTCTAAAAATCTCTCTTGGTGCCATGCCTCTCTAATAATGCCTTGCACATAGTAGGCATTTAATAATCGATTGAATTAACAATAATTAATAAGGAAAAGTCTCTATCCTCAAAGGGATTCCAATCTAATAAAAATAGTGCTTATTTAATTTTATACCTCTTGGCTGAGATTATGACTGTTCGCATTATAAAGACCTAGACATTAGAATATTTTCAGTATGTTTCTTTATAGGATTATAGGCTTAAAGGTGGACCATACTTTAGAGGTCACTCTTCCAAACCCTTCTCTTTGCAGATGAAAAACCTGAGTTGTAGAGAGGCTACCGTTACTTATCTGATATCATATAGATAGCAGAGCCAGGAGCTGAACCTAGGTATTCACCCAGTGTAATCAAAGAAGAAAAGGAAAAAATATTGTCTGCTCTTATTAAAAGGACTATCTTAAGAGCAAATACATATAATGCTGATGTCAGGGATGAGCATTCTTATGTGAAGCATTTCTTAGAAATGTTTTTTTAAAGTAATATTGAAATCAATAAACATGATTTATTTTGAAACACCAAAATCCTTCTGTAAAGATGTACTTCTCTCTTCCAAAGACCTTGCTGTTAAAAGCTAAAACAATAAAAAGGAAATAAAATCTGGACAAGATAAGATGCAATGAAATGGGGTGGGGGCTGTCGAAAGAAAAATCTGCAGTGGTTTTTTGTCTGTGTCTTGTTTAGTCAATATTTGGCAAGGATCATTTCTGAACAGCACTACACACTCTATAATGAATTATTATAGTAAGTGATATTTTTAGACTCTCACCAGGATTCACAATTTGGCCTTTACACTGACTTATTGTATTCATGACACATACTGGTATTTGACCAATTTAAAAGTAATTGAATGCAACATGATGCGTGAAATCTACTGTGTTAGTGTTATCAAGATACAATTTTGTTTCATAAATGATATCAAGTTTTTGAAAAAGGGTACTTTTAAATGTACTCTCAGACAGTCTCAACAGTAGCCATCTTTTTTTTCTTGTAGCTGGAGGCATGTGAATCAGTTTTGAAGAAAATGGAATGAATATTTCGTTACTCATGTCTTCAATTGATAGTTCATTAATATATATGTCTAGTATTGTACTGTACAAAGTGAGTCATGGAGCTCAGTAAGTAATCCTGGGTGATATGGGAAATGTCACTGATTTCCAATTTTGAAGGTAGTTCTTTGTTGATGTCATAACTAGTCTAATGTATGAGGAAAAGCAAATTTGATGAGGATGAGGGTTTTCCATTTTTATTTGTATTTTCTGTTTTCTTTTTTTACTGTATATGTGATTTTATTGATATAAAGAACTCCCAACAAGAGAACTCCCTCTGACGCTGCAAATTAGCAGCCTCTCTGCAGTTTATCATCTTAGAGCCACATAGAGGTGACTAAGTGACTCATGAAGGAGGATACAAAGAGAGACATGCCCAACCTACATTAGAAGTAGGACATGAATGCAGGTTTCTCTAACTTTGAAATTTTCTGTTTGTGTAATGGCAAGCAAAGAGGGACTTTTTTGTTTTCTTTTGTTTTGGAGTGCTTCTCAGCACTAAGGCAATCAAGTGCCTTTGAGTCTTGTTTTTGTTTCAATCAAGAGTCTTTGATTGAATCAGGAGTCTTTGATGACCTGCTTAAGTCTCTGAAAGGCCTAGGTCACATGAGTTTGAGTCCCATGGTTGTGATGGCCTCTGACCCTGAAGAAGTATGTATATACTCAGAGGTTACCATTTTGCTTGGGGCTCACTCACTGGAAGAGTGTCATATGATTTGACCAGATGAGATTTTGGGTAGCCATTAAGGAGTGTTCTTCTCCCCACACACATCCCCCACACCCCACCCCTGGTTTTGAAAACCCAGATGTTGGTGCTTTTCTCTCTGGTAACTATGTATGTAATGTCTTGGTCAAATGGCTAGAAGCCTTTCTGTTGATTTGTGTTATTTTGCTGTGTTTATATAATTTCTGCTTGTAATGTCTGTTTGTGTTTTCTCTGAAGTTCAGAGTGCTGACTTTTTCCCCTGAACTAAGTGAATGATATATGTATGTTTAATTAAAGTAAGACAGTTAACCCCTTAAAGTTGCTTTCCTTAGAAAAATGGATCAAAGAACTTGTGCTAGTAGCTCTCCTGTGTGCTGGTGTTATTGGCCTTACACACCCACAGTAGCTGCAAGTAGCATTGTTACAATTCAATGTGCTCCTTCTCAGTTTTCCACTGAATATTTCTAATACAACTCCAAAGGATACACAGCACTCAACAAACACATTGACCATATGCCAGATTTTAAAAACGTTTCCCAAAGATAATATTTTAAGACACACTGACAATAGGTATTACTCCCCCAACCTCCTGATTGACTTTACATTGCAATAAATATTATAATTTTAGCATTTGAAAACAAGGGAGAGATGTGTAGAGAGAAGAAAAATACTTTTCCCCTAACAAATATGACATATAATTGTCATCTTTTCCCACTCAACCTTTATTTCTCTAGGTGCTATCTGGCAGGTACATTTGACAAAGGAAAGGAAAATGTATCCTATATCACATTATTTCATATAGAGTGTTAGAGCATTCCACAAATACTGTACTCCCATTTTCAGATGGCGGATACTGAGATTTCAAGGACTCAGGGCACCTGTTCCAAGACAATGTTCTGGGAAGAGGAGACAGCACAAAAATGAAGCAAGCAAGGGTCATATGGTTTGTCCCTGTGACTGTACTGTCAGCAGTCTGGCCTCACACCAGTTGCCTCCCATTTCAAAAAACTTAAACTTCATTGATTGGTGCCTAAAGCCCTATCATGACATACCCTCACAGCCTCATTGGTTTTTCATTTAATATTTCAAATAGACATTCCCTCTAAAGCCCTTTCACGATGCCCCACAATAGCCCTCAAAGGTTATGCTGATAGAACATAAGCTCTTCCAGGCTGGAAATGCTTTAAATACATGTCTAGTCCTAAACTATTACTCTGTTACCCGAGAAGCAGCCTAGCTAAGTTTAAAGAGGATTATCACTAGAATGAGGAAAGAAGGAAACAAGCATTTACTAACCACACCTGCTGGCCTAGACACCACATGATAATTATTACTTTCCTTTCTTTTCTCTCCTTTTGTTTTTTTTTTTTTTACTGTGGCAACTCATGGATTCAGTCTAGTAGGAGACATTAAGGTTACTATTTATTCACTTTATTTTTATGCTTTCTATATATACTTTCTGTCTCCCTATTAAGAATATAAATTCCTTGCGAGTAGAGATTATTTCAGTCCTTGTACTTGCATCTCCAGCCAGTAGTACAGTTTCCAGCATGTAGTAGGTGTTCAACAAAGACTTGTTGATTGGTTGATTTACAAATTCAAGAGATGCTCATGTAATGAAATTATATTAAATTTCAATAAAATATTACACATCAGATAAGTAACCAAACCTCTCTGGAGCTCCTTTTCTCAAGTATTAAAATGAGGGTTTGGAATTAGATGATCTCAGAGGCTCAATGCAATTCTAATATTACAGCATTTTATCACTTCAAGTTCTCCAACACAATTCAATAGCATTACTCTCATTGCAAAAGTTAGTCTTTGGTTTTTAATTTGCCATTCTATAAGTGACATATTAATTTGTTCACTTGTTTCTATAATAGAGCTCATAGAGAGACTGACATGGGAAAAAGGAAGTAAAAGGGAAAATAATGAAATTTGAAGGGAAAAATAGGGCAACCTTTCTAAATGTGGAAAGTTCTAATAGATTTTGAACTCCTAGAGGACAGAAATCATTGCCTTACTCAATTTTGTGCTCCCTACAGGGCTGAGCCTGTTCTTTACAATTATTGTATCTTCTTGTACCTGAGACTACTTTAGAGTGAAAACCATAATTTAAAATGGGACCATTCTAATCCTTCTTGTTCATTCAGAGTGCTCTAGCACTTGGAAGTAAATACACATCCTGGTCCAGAACATATTTGTTCCTCCAGATCTAGGCTAGACTCAGATGGGCCTCCAGGATTAGGAAGTTAGGACCACAACCAATTGCCCTAATGGTTTTCCTTTAATGTCAAACTTAGAAGCCTGGTATTTTTATTTAAGGCAAATATTTCCAAGGGTATTTAGAATGACATCATAAAGGATCATAGGTTTAGAGATGAAATGTACTACAGAGATAATTTATTCCAACCCATTCATTTTGCAGATGAAGAAACTGAGCTGCAGAGAAGTTGGATGGCAAGGTCACAGAGAAAACAGGTAGCAGAGAATGGTAGAGTCAGGTGACCCAAGTTCAAATCCTGCTTCAGACACTACCTGTGTGATCCTGGGCAAGTCATTTAATCTTTTCCTGACTCAGTTTCCTCATCTGTAAATTGGAGGGATTAATAGCACCCACTTCACAAATGGGTGGCTATGGGTATCAAATGAAATAGTACATAAAGTACTCCACAAATTTTGAAGTGTATACAAATGTTATTCATGGTGGTATTACTATACCGTGAGAATAATGCGCATCCTACTAAACTGTACCATTTCTTCCTTAAATAAAAATATTTGTAAAACTATAATGTAGTAGTCAGTCCCTTTCACATCCCAGTGAAGATAAACTTCACAGTGGATTTTAGTTATTAAGGAATAACAAATGACATATACAAGGAAGAGACAAGCAGTTGCAACATTGCCAAACTCAGGTCCAGTTGGGAACTGCTACAGCACCATGCTAATTACTGTCAAAAGAGAGGACCAGCTCCACCTAGTTAGCTCCCTTGGCTCATTAGCAAATATGAAAAGCAAATACTGTTCAGCTATCTGCTGTCTCAGAAGCATCTCTTTAGAGATAAAGCCATAGCAAAATTAAGAAGTTCACTGTTGCATTAATCCTTCACCATGCCTTAAAATTGCACATGTTTAATCTAGCTAATATCCTTATATTCATAAGCTCAGTGAATGTTTGAGACCAAAAATCACTGAAAATGTTATTTTCCAAATTAATCAAGATTGTTATATTTATGAGAAAAAGAATGGGTAGAGGAGGGGAAGGCATAAGGAGGAGAAGCACTTTATTTTACAGAAATGCAGAATACAAACAGCATTTCGTATTTCCTTCTGTAAACATCTAGGTGTGATTTAACTTAATGAATTGAGATTCACCTCAGCTTTTCCCTCAGCTGACACATATGCCTTATTCTTTCCCCCTTAGCTCATTTAAATGCTTTGAGATGTACTATTTCTGTAGCAAAGTTCCCTCCTGACATGGTGTCTTCTGCTGACTGACAGGCAGAACACACACCCACGAAACAGAATGTCAAAGAACATGACATGATAAAGCCAAACATAGTTTAATATAGTATTGATAATGCCAAACTACTTAGCATTCTCTCACCCTCTGACAGACTACCCTTGTAACCTACAGCACAGCTCTTCAAGCTGGGCATCACTGAGGAAGAATCCACATCCTCTCAGCCATGAAAGTAAGGGAAAATGGGACAGCTTACAACTGGTATGCTTCTTCAAGTTTAAACCTAGTTGAAATAAATAATGGAATTTGCAGGGGGATAGGTATTTAAGAAGTAAACTTTCTGATAAAGTAATCAATCACAGGAACCCCAATTGGTCTGCTCTTCATAAGATCATGGAAGATCAATTAGAACTGGAAGGGGCCTCAGAGGAAGGACCTCTTTCTTTCAGAGTAAAGTCCTTTTTTCTCATTTTACCCATTAGAACATTGAGGCCAAGTACGTTTAAGTGACTTGTCCAAGGCTAGAGTTAGTAAATGGCAGGGCTTGAATCCAGGTCCTCAGATTTGTTGTAGCTATATATTTGCTGCATGACTTAAGGGATCATTGCTTCTTCTTAATAGTCTATTCTCTTTTGATCAGTCATATACAGATATGTGGAGAGGCAGTGGGGTGTGGAGAGTAGAGAACTGGCTTTGGAGTCAGTAAAACATGGGTTTAAGTCCAATCTCTGATACATTCTGATGATGTTACTCAACCTCCCTTGCCCACCCCCTCTCCCATACAGTTCTCTCAGACTATAAATTAATCTATACTATGGTGTTGGGGAAGGGGAAGAGGGAGATTTCTTCATCAGGTGTTCCTTGCATTAAGGAAATAGCAAGTCCTTCCCTCCCCCCAAAAAAGATATACACTGGGAATTTTATGACTTTCCCTTTATTAGTCATCATAATTGTAGTAGTGTTAGTGCTAGTTTTTTTCACATAAGAGATGACCCATGTGGCTCAGAGACATTAAATCCTCTTTGATGAGAAAATTGTCCAGAATAAAAATATCATATATCAGGCTTAGTTCCCCCAAAGATTTAATGATGAGAGAAAAGAATATTAATCTTTTGTCCCTCCTCCTTGAAGACAAAGGAATATTTCCAAGCTCCTTTCTGTATATTTTAAACAGAAATGGACCTGATATTCTTAACAGTACCAGACCTCAAGACTAGGCCTAAGAGAAACTGAGCCAGCTTCCTATTCTATAAGATAAAAGAATTAGACTAAATGACCTGCAAGGACTCTTTGAGTCCTAGATACGATGAGTGTGATTTACCTTCTGGCTCTGTCACTGCTCTGACTCTACACTTGCCTCAGAAGGTTGTAGTGAGGATCCAATGAGATAATATCTTAGCACAGTTACCACAACATAGTAGGGACTATATAATTGCTTTTTCCCTTCCTGGTTTACCCCTAAGTCTTCGCTTCAGCTTTGTTAAAAGGAATGTTTCTTAAAAGCACCTCACTAACTATTGAATTCAGAATAAAAGTTGAAGTGGAAGAAAAATTTACACCAGATCTATGTAATGGAAGGAACTCCAGTCTGAAAGGAGTCAGTCTGGTATTTTTATCCACAGCAGGATCAATCAAATTGACTGTGCCATTTAAAAAAAAAGACAATCAATTTAGTAGTGTGCAGACACAGCCACAGTGTGTTTCCTATGGACATTAACCACCTGAGTCCCATGAGTCTCTCTTTCCAAAGATAAACTACTCTTCCTCGATTATTCATGAGTATGAATTTCCTGAACAATTTACCTGATTTAATTGCCTTCAATGAAATTTAGTAATTCTTTGAATTTCTTAACAAGTGGGTTTTTTCCACATCATCCAAATTGTGATTCTTAATTTTTGCCTACTTTATTCAAAAGATCAACCAACAAATCCACAAGCATTTACCAAATGTCTACTATGTGAAATGCACTATGTTACTATTAAGCCCTTACTGTGCACTATTGTGATTAATGTTGGAGATACAAGTGGGAAAGTAAAATAACCATTCCTCTTAAAAAGCTCATATTTTAATTAAGATTATATATATGTATATATGATACACATGCATATATATAATCTTTTCTTAATTAAAATATTAAAATATAAAAAATATTCATATATATACGTATGTGTATATATGTGTGTGTGTGTATGTGTATATATATATATATAGGAAGAGTGAGTAAACCTAAGAGTCAGGAGCATGTATATCATGTATATCAGGGTCACACCTGTAAGAACTGAGATGACAGCAGGGAGCAGGGCAGCAGTTTTAAGGCAGCAAAACAAAAGGGAGTGTTGGTTGGATGATTGTGGGGAAAGTGAGATCTCCATATGATATGGAGAAGGCGTTGTAGAAGGGGGAAGGAAACATTCAGTTGTGAAAGCTAGATTGTGCAGTATATAGACCGCTGGACTTGGAGTCAGGAATAATTAAGTTTAAATTCTACTTGAGACTTGCTAGCTGTGTGAGTTTGGACATGTCATTTAACTATTCGCCTCAGCTTCCTTATCTATAAAATAGTGATAATAATAACATCTACCTCACAGGGCTTTTGTGGTAATCAAATGAGATATTGGTAAGATATTTTGGAAACCTTAAAGCATTATATAAATGCTAACTATAATGAAAGTAAAATTCCAAATTGATAATTCATAATTTCCTTTAGGTGGCAAATATTGTGTGGCTTCACTTTATCTTTGCTTCAGTCATGTTAAAAGGAGTCAATTATATCTTCCACATGGTAGGCATTCAATAAATGTATTGGTTGATGTATTGATGTATTAAATTCTATGTTTAGAGTTAATCTGGTGAGCTTTCTCAGGGAATTTGTTTGATATATTTTGGAGGGATCCTGATTGCTTAAGAGACTATGACTCCCAATGTACTTCCAATATTTCCTTTAGCTATATTTGGGATGAGTGGAATAACTTGTATAAGAATATGGCATTTGGGAGCGGAGTAAATAAGAAGAGAAATGTTTAATTTTATGTATTTCTTATCTCTGTGGTTCCCATGTGTTTGTAACTATTCTTGTTGGAATGTACTGAAAATAAGAAAGGCATCTTGTTTTGTTTTTTTTCTTGGTGAAAAAAATCTAAAAAATATTAGACACTGGGCAAAATGTAAATATACTAATAAGTAACAGAGTCAGTTTCTGTATGTGACTTGATTGAAAATTTCTAATGACCAGATTTGATTCACATGAAAGTATCTATCACTAAGAAATCAGGGAAAAATTAAGATGGGTTCATCTGTGATGAATTAAAACTGTTGGATTGTAAGTTAACTAAAGATTTTTCCTGGGTTGTAGCTTTCATAAGTTTTATTAAAGTTTGCTTTTCTGTAATCCAGGATTCACAAACTGCATTGTCAGCACAGGTTGATGTTTTCAACATACTCATTGGCCCATTTGTCTATAATGCTACGACC
This sequence comes from Trichosurus vulpecula, assembly GCF_011100635.1. Classification (NCBI taxonomy): domain Eukaryota; kingdom Metazoa; phylum Chordata; class Mammalia; order Diprotodontia; family Phalangeridae; genus Trichosurus; species Trichosurus vulpecula. The sequence goes on along the minus strand of NC_050573.1, from coordinate 301,570,149 downwards.
TTCCAGAGGATGGTGGCAGGGGAATGTATTAAGCTGCAAATGGCAGCTCCCTTGGGTATCAACTTTGTCCTAGTCATGCTGACTCATACAAACATTTACACTTAGAAGCATTAATTTCCGTAGTGTTACATTATGAGCTGAAAGTGGTTAAGAGAGAAAGAAAGGTATCAAGGAAAGAGTATAAATTGCTTACAAGAGACAAGGGACCTAATATAACAAGCAAGGGACCTAGTGGAGTGTAAGTCAATTTATATTTATAAAATAAAGATTGAATATAATTCATTGCAAAAGCTTTCTTTTAAACAAAAATAACAGCACTATGATGCCTCCTCATATTGTTCAACCTAACTCTTCATATAAGATGTAGTCTGGCATAAGTATAAAAAATTTCCACCTTTTTTTTACCCCTTTTCCATTTCTATGGTATTCTCTCCTCCCCAACCTGACCCTGAATACCCAGTGTTTGTGATCCTTTAAAATTGTTTCTTAATCAATCAAGTCCTTTAAATTCTTCCTACAAAATATTCATCTTGTACTTTCCAATCCTATAACCAAAAAACCTAGGAAATGTTAGTATTTTGAGGTTTTCAAAGTACATAGCTTCACAAAGGAGGTACACAAAGGAGAGGCAAGGCAAATTATTAAAAAAATCCCATAATCATTCAAGTAATCATATCCTCAGAAATTACAGTCATTGGTTATCTCCAGTTGAGACAGCCTATTCAAACAAGCCTGTGCATAACAGAAATATTAAAAGAGGTTTTTCAGGTAACAGTGAGACTTATGGTGTCCATTAGCTATCACCACTGCCTAGAAATAGTTAGGCTGCACCTATTTCAATGTCAGGAAGGAGTCTGTTACTGACAAACTGAGTTATTTTCCCTTTTCCAACTTCTGGAAAAATTATTACAGAAGTAGGAACTCTATGTGATTGAGTCTGTAGCAAAGACATATATAGAACCTTGGGCACAAAGGGCTTCTGCTACCACAGTGTTAGAAATTCCTTCCTTTGCTGACCCATCATGGGAGTTTTGTGTGTGTCTCTAATTCAAAGCTTCAGACACAGACAAAAGAAGGTGTGCTGTGATTAATCTTTCGGTGTTCAAATGGAGTGGGGAGAATGAATGGCCTGAGCTCATCAGAAGAGTAATGATCACTCAAAAAAAACATAAATAATTGGGCATTAGTCTGGTATTAGGACTCTATGGCAGCCTGCTCCAATTTTAGTATTAAGGAGAAACACACAGTAGCTTCTCTGTTACAATTTTAATCACATTACATGTGAGAGATTCTCGTGGTATTTGTGGTCACATCATAATAGGTTACTTCCATTGTCAACTACTTAACATTTAATGACTATTTAATTGTCAACTATACTACAGGCACAGAAGATTGGCTCTGATCAGTAGTATTCTCAGGAGACCTTGAACCTAAGGGAAATACAGTTTTATCCATTCTATAGGATTGATTTAACTCTCTTACTTTTCTTTATTTCCCATGTGATCTCAAGCATTTCCTTTCTAGAACCTGTTTTTAAAAATTATTTTGATTCCTTCTTAATCTGAGAAAACTGTGCCTTATGGCTGGTGGCTTTTTTTTCAACCCATGTCCTATATGCTTAATGAAATTAACCCCTCACCAGCTTGAGTTTATTTTCTTTATGGCTGAGGCAACCAATGAAAATTAATGTAATTACTTCCACCAAATAGAAAAAAGCACCATATAGCAACCTTATTTTGTCTTGTATTACAATATCTTGAAATTCTAAGTCTACCTTGACATGCAGAGTTATCGAAACAGTGTCAGAAGAGACTTTGAGGTCAATTAACTCCATTCACCGCCCAAAGCAGAATTTCCTTCTATATTATCTTAGATGAATGAATGGATGCAAAGCATTTATCAAATGCTAACTATATACAAACATTGTACAAAGTACTAAGGATATGAATTCAACAGCAAGACAATCCTTGCCCTCAAGGAACTTGCATTCTAATGGTTGTTCAAATTTTGCCAATATTGACTTTCTATCTGACTCATCTCTAAGAGCTCAACTTTCTTCTTAATTCCCCAAGTCATTCTTTCTAGGATTGATGTTGTTAGAAGCATGAAATGTTTTAGTACATTTCATCATCCCTCCCTAACCCATTTTATGTCCTCTCTTTCATACCGATTGCCTCCAAATGTAGTAGAAATAGACACTTAGAAGTTCCAGAATTGAGTTCTAGTCCATTCTGTAATATAAATATGCTTTGTCACACTGACTCTATCTCAAATTCTTCATCTGAAAATGGAATTAAAATTATTTTACATATCATATTCCAGAGTTTGAAAAGGTTTACTTCTAAATACTTCCTTGCTGACCACAATTAAAAATTATTAGATAATAAATTGTTTTCAAATAGCTGTATTTATTCCTTTAAGCATAACTTCTTTGTTTTGAAGAATTGCTGGCTTTAATTTCTTATTTAAATATGGTAATTTTTAATTTTTTTTTAATTTTTAAGTATTTTACATAAGTGTAAACTTGTATATTTCCACTCTATAGTAAATCAGCTATGAAAATAAACTCTAGGCACAAGATTGTAAAAATTGTAATCGCAGCCAGACAACGTTAAGTTAATTTGTTAAAATGAACTCAGGACAAAAGTGATGATGAGGAAATGGTAATGGTAGGTGATAATCATTATTCTACCGGTCTTTTACTTCAACCTACACCTGAGTTTCCAAAATACCACCTACCGTGCCACATTGAAATAATTCCATTTTTACTATAACCTAATATATATCCACATTAGAATATTTCTTTCAAAATAGCATATAAATACTTCACAAACACACACACAAACACACAAATCCTACTAAACCTACTCATTTCATAGCAAACATTCTCAAATAGATAAAAAAAATTTTCTTTAATTTCCTGTAATAGATTATAATACTATAATCTCACAGAGTCACAGAATCCCAGATTTGAAAGGTACCTCCCAAGATCATCTCATCCAAATCATCCTTGAACAAGAATCTGTTCTAAAACCAATGTGACAAATGATCCTCCCTTCCTTGAAGACTTCCAATGAGAAAAAACTCATTACCTCCCAAGGCAGCAATTTCTACTTTTGTTAGAAAGATTTTCCCTGCATTAAGCCAAATCTGTGTCTCCATAATTTCTAGCTTCTGATTTTGTCCTCTGGGACCAAGCCCAAGAGACCTACCTCCTCTTCCATGTGAAAAGCCTTCAAGTTTTTGAAAACAAGCATCATGCCTCACCCACACCCACACCCACACTCCCCTAAAAAGTTCATCTCTTCTCCAAACTAAATATCAACTGTTTCAATTGATAGTTACATGACATGATCTAAAGATCCTTCTCCATCCTTTTCATAAGGTGATGTCCTGGCTTAGAAACACAGATCTGAAAGATACCTTACAGGTCATCCCATCCTGTGCCCTTATTTTCAGAGGATGTCAACGAGGAGCAGAAAAGTAAAAATGACTCGGCCAAGGACATTCAGATATCAAAGGGGAAGTTACAGTTCAGATCCTGTAGATGTTTCACTCTACCAAACTATCTCAACTTTACTGTAAATATTCTCCAGTTTATCAATGTCCTTCCTAAGATGTGGCATCCAAAAATGAGCAGACTATTTTAGATATGGTCTAATCAGAGAAGACTAGGAGATTATATTAAAGCACAAATTTAGATCTGGAACAGACCTCAGCAATCTATAGTCCAACACTCATTTTTATACGTAAGGAAACTGAGGTGAGAGGGGTGAAGTAACTTTTTTTGAGAAAAACCAGGTAGTAAGTAGCAGAGACTGGATTTGAAACCAGGTTCTCCATTGCCCCACAATGCCTTTCTATGACAGGAGCATCACATTCCTTATTCTTAGCATTATTTCTAATTTGGTGCAACCTAAGACCCATTTAGTTTTGTTGGTTTCTGTATCACCTTGTTGCCACATACAGGACTTGAAGTCCATTAAAATCTCCACATAATTTCTAAACAAAGAGTTCAAGGTCTCGCCGTATCTCTTTCATCTCATACTTGAAAAGGTGATTTAAAAAAAAAAACTCAATTGCAAGATTTTACATTTATCCCTAATAAATCTCATCTCATCAGATTTAGCCCAAGATTTTGTAGTGTGTTGAACTGCTTTTGTATCTAGACTATCACCCAGTGTGTTAGCTATTGCTCCTAGTTTTATGTCATCTTAAAATTTGATAAGGTTGGCTTCTCAAACTTTTCCTGAAGACATAGAATCAGGATTATAAACTGTACTGTAATACAGTGATGCCTTCAGGGGCAATTGAGGTGTGTAAGACACATTGCTTCTATCATGAATGGCCCCAGGCTTTTTGTGTTCTTCTGAATTATATCTACTTTTTCTACAACTTTACAATGTATGAGTAGAAATCTACAAAACCAGCTTGTACTCCTGACTTAGTAGAAAGTCTTAAATAGAACATAAACAATTTTTAAAAACTTTCTTGGGGGTGTCAGTAGAATACAGTAGTTTTTTTCAACTCTCAGAGAGAAGAAATATTGTTTGACCTTTCAGGTCATGTATGTTAGTCTTTTAAATGTTTTTTTTGTTTACCAAAAAAGACAGTGAGATATAATGGAAAGAAGAAGTCTAGTCCTAATTCGGGCACTAACTTTGCTATGTTAAAGAAAGTTCTTCCCTAATTTTCAGTTTTCTTATATGTGAAAAAAGATGAAACCAGAATGTCTAAATGGCCCTTTCATCCCAGGAAGATGCTATGCCACTACTTGATATCCTACCTGACAATAAGGGAATTTTTCCCCCTTACTGGAAGTTACTTTGTTCTAATAAAGAACAAGAAGCATTTTCAAAATTGCTGCCAACATTAAGAATATGGTCTGTAATCATGGAACAGATCAAACTAACTATTCTTTGCAATTACTTGTATTTACTTTGAAAATTTAATCTCATTTTCAATAGCCTCTCCCACAAAGAATATAGATAATATCACCATGCTTTCAAAAGGGAACAGAATCTCAGAGAGAGGAGGACAATTTAACTGTGACTGGAGAGAGACTATTAAAGGAGAATGAAAAGAGACCAAGGGAACTTCTTTCCTGGAAAATTGAATTAAACTCTTATCATATGAAGATGTCTTGAATAGAATTCTTGAGGGATGTTGACTTTCATCCTGAGAAGCTCATAGTAGCACTGTATTTCTAGAGTTTAGGAGAAGTCAGGAATATGTAGTTGATAATTAGAAGTGACTGTAGCTGTGAACTTTCTCACTGTGATACACTATGGAAATGTCTTTTTAATATGACATTTAAATATATTTTTATTTAAACAGTATAATATACTGAAAAGCCATTAACGCTGATGTTTATTTAAACCTCTATGAAACTGACAGATTTGGGGGTTGAGGTGGAGAATAAAGCTTGTGAGAAAGGAGGTTTTTTTTCCAGTTTATTTAATGAATTGGGGTGAGAGATCAGGGCTAATTGATTAATTACTGAAATAGAAGTGAATTTTATTAATTTATGGAGAAATATCAAAACATATCCTTTGATTGCCTTATAGCCTGGGGTGAGAATTAATAATGTAATGAGTCAAGCAGCAGACTCAAAGGTGAAGTTTTGGTATGGTCAGCATGTATTTGGTATAGTGCACGTACCGAAAAAAAAAATTCTGCTATTGTATATGGGGTATATAGTGTGTGTGTGTGTGTGTGTGTGTGTGTGTGTGTGTGTGTGTGTGTGTACATTTTGTGATGCCAATCAGTGATTAAAGACCTTTCCCACCCACTCAATAGACCTCAGATGGGGCCAATTAAGGGAAGCTTAATTACAGGTTTGTTTGTAGTCAGGCCTTGACTTACTAAGCACTAAGCCCCAGGCCCACACCCTTCTGCTGGGTGGGCATGAAGCCCTTTGGCCCTAAAAAGAGTATATACAACCTGAAGGTAGCCATTGAGAACTGAGAATTCAGAAGTCATAAGCGAGAATTCAGAATCCAATGCAAGGAGGAGAAGTGAGAACTCCCAGACCACAGAGCTGCAGAAGGAATGCAGAGTGGAGAGTGGAAACCAGGAAGCTTCAGAGACCAGAGGACTGAGTGGGGAGAGAATGCAGGCAAGCAGACAGTTAGGATTCCTGAGTGTTTACGGGGAGGTCCAAGCAGGGGGGAAGGTTACAGGATGACTTGGTTCCTTGCTACAATACTGTGTTATAATTTCCTTGTTGCTACATTGAGATGGGCTTACTGGTTTTGGAATATAATTACTGCTATATTGAGTTGGAGTTATTGGTCTTGGGATTTGATCCTCTGATGTCTAAATAAATGTTATATTTCTTCTGCCTTCTCCCTAGAGAGTTTTTCATACTTTTTGATTCCAAACCATACAGGCATGTTCATAGTCATCCTCGAGTTTATAAACCTTCCCTTACTGATACACCATTTTGCCCCTCCTCCAGTAGAATGTATGCTCCTTTGCTAGGAGCTTCTGAAGCCTCCTAACTACGCTCGGGGTTCCCCCCAAGTCCCAGGCCTCTGCCTAAGCAAAGGACCTGATCTCACGGACAATGTACCGGGCGGGAGCCGAAATGATGGTGAATGACTCCGTTTATTATTTCAGCAAGCAGCACATTTATACCTTTAGTGACGTAGGTACATTCTTTGGTTACGTGGGTGAAGGACAGGTGAAAAATCAATACACCTGGGGACTAGGACCGCCCTGACTCCGCCTACTCTCCTCTCCTTCTCTTCCCACGCTACCCGAAGCTCCCTGCGGGCAGGCAGTCCAGGAAAAGAACCGGAAGTTCCACATGCTCTGCCAGAGAGCCGGAAGTTCCACATGGTCAGGCAGGCCCGGGCAAAGACCTGGGATTGCTAGGGAGGCAACAAAGGTGAGACCCCTCCTCCTGGCTCCACCCACATCCCAAAGCTCTGAGTTTATCTCAGCAGGCCCCTGGGGCTGGAGGTCCGAGGAGGACAGGGCTTGGCTCTAACTCCGCCTGTAACACTCCTTGAGTGAAGAAACAATTTCATTTTTGTTTTTCTATCCCCCCCAATTTAGCATAGATCTGTATACCTACTAAATGAGGCAGATAGATGGCACACTATATAAAGCCTTGAACTTGGAATCAGGAAGATCTGAGTTCAAATCTTACCTTAAGCACTATCTGTGTGACCCTGGGTAAGTTACTTAAGCTCTGCTTGCCTCAATGTCCCCAAATGTAAAGTGGGAATAATAATAGCACCTACCTCTCAGAGTCGTTATTGGGATCAAATGAGATAATATTTGTAAAGTGCTTAACACAATGTCTGGCACCTAGCAGATACTTAATAAATACTTATTCTCTCATTAAATGTTGAATAAATGCATATTTGTTGATTAAGTCAATGAGTGATTTAGTGGGTGATCAGTCCTGAACATTAGGAAGATGACTTTGGTCACAGTGTGAAAAATAGATTAGCCAGGGGAGAGTGAGATCACAAAGAAAAATTAGGATGTTATTGCAATCATTAAGGTGAGAGGACATGAAAGCCTGAACCAGGTGCTCACAGTGATACCATAAGAGATGGCTGTAAAACCTATTGTAGTGGCAAGATAGAAGGGATTTTGCACCTGATTTTATGTGATGGCTAAGGGCTTGTTGTCTTTCATTCTCAAAGAGGACCAAAATGACATCACTGTGGTAGAGTCAAGTTTCATTGTGTCTAACTGTGGCTGATCAGACCAATATGAGCTCAAGAGGTTCTACCAGAGTTGGGCACAAATAGTCCATGTGAACATTTGGGGTGGATATTCTAAATCTGTGAGTCTTGCACTTCTTTTGAATTATTTCAATTCTGCTTTGCTCATAGGTGCACAGCGCCTTCTCTTCTGGAGGCACGCAGTCCACTGAGTAGTCCTATGCCAGTGTTTCCCATGTCACACAGTCAATTCCAAAGTTCTTAAGAGAGATCTTAAGAATTTTCTTGTATCACTTCTTCTGACCACCGTGTGAATGCTTACCCCATGTGAGTTCTCCATAAAATACATTTCACATTTGAGCAACATGGCCAGCCCATCAGAGTTGCACTCTCTGAAGCAGAGTTTGAATGCTTGACAATTGAGTTCAAGAAAGGACTTCAGTGTCTGGTACTTTATCCTGTGGTGTGGCTAAGGGTTAGAGAAAAGTCAAAGAGGACACCGAAGTTGCAAACATGAGTCTCGGGTAGAATATGCTGTTGTTAATGGAGTAAAAACTCTCCCAAGAGAAAAACTATTTTGTCTTGGTCTCCCCAGTGCCCAGCATAGGTAGCAGTCACTTAAAAAAATTGTGGAATTGAGGCAAAGCAAAGATTAAATCCATAACTTTAACCATATTAGCAGCTCTCTATAACCAACTAAGATACCTAGTCAGAAGCATATTTCACAAATCTGTATTCTAATGTTATTTTATTATTAACATTTTAATTTTTATATCTCAAACATTTCTTCCCATTATTAATACTTAGCTTCACTTTATCATCTAAAAAGCTTAAAGCTATATTCAATTTACATGTTCAGAGCTGGAATGAAAATCTTCACAAAAACTAGTCACTCAACCCAGCATCTCAAAAAACTACTAGTCATTTTGCAATTGAATATTGTGTGAGGTAGCATCCCTCACAAAAATAAATATTGCAAAAAGTTTCTAAGAAAGGATAAGAAAGAAGGCATTACATTGTACCCTAAGCAATCCCTTGCCAAAGTAACACAACTGTGAAGTTCAGAAGAATGTTAATACTGACACACAACATCAGAGAGGCAGAAATGTACACCAGAGAGAGCAGTGAACTTGAAGTCAAGGGGCATGAATTGGAATTCTGCCTCAGACATCTGCTACAAGTTTCATCAAAAGTAGGTCACAACCTTGCAGAGTCTCAAGTTCCTCATCTATAAAATGAAGATAAAAATACCTGTTGTGCCTGCCTTACAAGTAATTATTAAAAATAATGACTAGCATTTGTTAAGCACCTACTATGTGTCAATAACTATCCTAAGTGCTTTACAAATATTATTTCATTTGATCATCACAACAACCCTGGGAGGTAGGTGCTATTTTTATCTTCATTTTACAGATAAGGAAACTGAGGAAAACAGTGATTAGTGAACTTGCTCAGGAACTCACAGCTAGTAAGTGTCTGCGGTTGGATTTGAATTCAGGTCTTCCTGACTCCAGACCCTGCACTCTTTGCATCACATCATCTAGCTACCTCTATTGTTGAGAGAATAAATGAAATAATGTATGGAAAGTCCTTTGTAAATGTTAAAGCACTATAGAAATATCAGCTTTGCACAACTTCAGTGTACATTAGCACCCTTCTATAGTTGTGTTCACTATACACATGAATTTAGTTTAATGCAGCTCTACCTTAGACTGTGACCTAAGCTAGGTATGGTCTTGTTGTTGCTCTTCACTAGTTCAGTCAGCTAACTCCATGTGACCCAGTATTGGGTTTTCTTGGCAAAGATACTAGGGTGCTTTGCCATTTCCTTTTCCAGTAAATTAAGGCAAACAGAGGTCAAGTGACTTACCCAGGATCACACAGCTAATGAGTGTCTGAGGTCAAATTTGAACCCCAGTCTTCCTGACTCCGGATCCAGGACTCTATCCACTGAGCCACCTAAACTACTACTTCTACTTTTATAATTTCTACCATTATTTCCAGGTATAAAGTTATTCAAATTGTTGGCTTGCTTTTTTAAAGCAATCAGTTAAGTCAGTGAAAGTCCAATGACACTAGATCAAACACCAAGAGGTCATCTAAGCCATCCCCTCTATCATCTCTCATTGTCAAAGCTAAAGTATCTCAAATTAGGCTGGTTTATAGAGGCTCCCTGAAGATTCAAAATATATGCTCCATAATCCATCATTGTGATTCATAAATGATCACTGGGAAATGTTTCATTTTGCACCACCAAAAAAACCCTCATATTTTATGCCTAAGACTGTATTTGTAATGTTCCATTCAGCAATGTCAAGTTTAGCCCCTCTGTCCTTTCTTATCCTTGTGACTCTTCTCCATGGTCTCCTGTGAATCTTCCATGGAAGACTCAGCCAATGTGCTGGGGATAGATCTCTAGGTCTATGCCACACTGGCAGTGTGACTATTATCCTATGCTCTCACTACATGACTGACTCACCTCCTTTTCAATTTATGCATCTTTTAAAATAACATTTTAGCCTGATTTGTATATACAGTCATATCATTATTAAAATGATGTTATCTCTTCTCACCATATGTTTCTCTGTTAACCTTTCAGGTTAATTACAACTTTAAAACTCACATCCAGAACCAGAACTAAAAAAAAAGATCTTAATGTTACAAACGAGGGAGTTTTTTTTTTGAAAAAGAGAAATTTGATGTCATTGAAAGGACTGCGAGATCTTGTTTGGATGTAATCTAGCCCACTCTCTTCCTCCCGTTCAATTTTGGAACAGTTTCATTATAGACGTACCAATGGTCTAACTCTATGGCCGTACATCTAACTATGTCATTGTCCAGACAGTACAAATTCTTCATCTATAGATGTTCCTGAGGCAACATTATTTTAAGTGATTGTGGATTTCATACAATAAGCTCTGAAGTTTTTCAGGTCTTGATGCAATCAGCAAAACATCGTCTGCAAATAAGTGCTGAATCGAGAAGACTTAATCATCTATAATAAATCACTCTTGTACTTGGACTCTGTGATAGACATCCTCTGTGACAGTGGCGAACACCACTTGAACCTCACTTGATCAATAAATCATTGAACAAAGATACCCATGTTGTTACATCTAACAAAGAATCTTTGATTAACTTTACATGTGCATAGAGGACACCTTCCTTGTTGGAAAAGAAACTTTAAGACTTTTCATCTAAAGAAATCAAATACGTTTTTATAATCAACAAATAATAAGTACAGTGGGATCTTATATTCTGTAAGCCTCTCAGTCAATTCTGTGATTGTAAAGACGTGGTTTATTTAGAATATCTCATTTCTAAAAGCCTGTCTACCCTCTTTCCATGTATTCAACAAGGATGCCCTCAGTATATGTGTGTAAATTATTCTCATATAGATTTTGTAGAAATGAGAAAGTAGGCATGTGAGTCGATAGCTATTGATATTTTCACAATCACTTTTTTTTAAATTAATAAAGCCTGTGACTTTTTCCAGTTGTTTAGTATCTTCTCTTTCAAATGTTCTAAGAATAAATTCCTCAAAGCTTTCAAAATCATGTCACTTTTAATGTGGCTTCTGCTATGTAAAGCTCTAACTAGGAGGGGGAAGACTAGGGCTTTGCCCCAGGGCACAGAAATTTAGAAGGCATTGTCAGCGTTTGTACATTTCCTCAGTATAGAAATAACTCAGGTCAATACCTAGTTAGCAAGAATAATTAGCTGTAGTATGCTGAAAACAGGCTGGATTTAGAGTCGGAAGACTTGGGTTAAAATCTTGGTTCTCCAATTGTCTATCCATGTGATCCTAGGAAATTTGTTTAACTTCTCTAGGTCTTTGTTTTTAGTTTTTGTTTTCATTTTGTTTTTTGTCTATAAAATACAGGGAAGGTAAATGACCTTTAGGATCCTTTCTAGCTCTAAATCAATTATCCAATGATCTTACCAAATAGGAAGTTAGATTTAACCCTACCAAGATATCCCATTAGGCAAGCGCCAACCTTCTTCCCTATATTGATCTCTAGTAGCCATTCTGGAAGTGACCTCAAGTGTAATAGGTACACTTTTACCTCTTTTTAATTGGTACAGTCTAGCTTATCTTCCCATCTTTATTTGCTTTACTGTGATTTCTACTTTTTTTTTCCTTCAACACATAAAGCAGTATAATAAATTTTTCACTGAAGGATAAAATAGATTGTTGTAAAAATCTTGATGGATTTTTTTTTCACAGTTTTAGTCCATTTGTTGTGTCTTCTTTTTGGTTTCTTCAGTAAGTTCCCACACCAGCTTATTTTTCTTTCCATTACTGCATCTCAGGATGAGGTGACATTGCTCATAATCGCACATCCTCCATCATAAGCCTTGGCAAATGAGTATATATTTTAAGCTTGTATTGCTTTGACTATCCTATCTCACCATTTGGCAAGAGAATCAAGGGTTTGCTGCCTGAATTCATTTCAAGGTTTTTTGTGGCAATTATTCTATAATGATTAAACTTCATAAAAATCAATGATAGTGCATTGGTAACTAAGGTGGAGCCAATGGAGGGAGGTCTGATCATATCTTCGCTCCCAAGTAGGCCCAAAACCCCTAGCTACCAGGTGCTAAGCTACTAGGTGCTAAGCCGATGTGGGTGTGAAACCCCCAGGGTCCTAAGGGGGGTTGCTAAGACCATAGCCAATAGTAAGAGCTTAAGTTCTGGTGGCTCAGAAGACGTTTAATGACAGCTAAAGAGTGCATAAAAAGGGAAGACAGAGCTATTTGCTTACGACTCTCACTCTTGGTGGTATGCTGACGTGGAGACTCCAGGCAGCCGTAGTTAAGAGCCCTCCAGCTTGTAAATCCGGCTGTTGGGACTTTGTTAAACTCTGGTAACCATGCATTGAGATTTGAATCAGACAAGGTCTGTCTGTTAATGTTTGTGTTTGTTCCAAAGTTCAGGGTGCTGGCTTTTTCCCCTGAACTAAGTGAATGATATTTGTATGCTGTATTAAAGTAAGATTGTTAACTCCTTAGTGTTGTTTTCCTTAGTAAAGCAGATCAAAAGAACTTGGGCTTGCAGCATTCTGTGTGCTGGTTGTTGGTGGTTTTACACAGCCACAGTAGCTGCCAGCCAAATTGTTGCAACAGATAGTCTACACTCATGTCTGTTCCTTTGTTCCCAATTTTTTTTTGTTATTTAAATAGCTTTGATCTGAACTGGGGTAGTTAAATGACAGTTTATAGAGCACTGAGCCTGGAGTCAGGAAGACATCTTCCTGAGTTCAAATCTAGCCTTAGACACTTACTAGCTGTATGACCCTGGGTGAGTGACTTAACCCTGTTTATCTCAGTTTCCTCATTTATAAAATGAGCTAGAGAAGGAAATGGAAATGCACACCAGTGTCTTTGCCAAAAGAACCCAACGGCATCACAAAGAATCAGACATGCCTAAAAAACAACTGTATCTGAACATCTGTCATAATTGCACACCAAATCTAATTTTAATCTCTTTTAATGTCATATTTCTTGATTTTGATTTTTGCTCTAAAAAGTCAATGATCTGACTATACACAAACAGTTGATTCAGAAATGACTCCTACATAATGAGCCATTTACTGTCTGTTTGTATACAACTTTCTTCATTCTTAGAGATATTCTAAGCTTACCATGTGCAGTACCTCTTGATTCCATCCTTGAATAAAGCATCCATGATATATTAATGTATATTTGTATGTGTTTATATGTGTGTATATATGTGTATATATATATATATATACACACACATGTATATGTACATATGTACATGAAGCTTCCTTGTGGCATGAGATTTGGACCTTTTTTTCCTCAAACTTTAGGGCGTACTCTTTGATATTCTACCTATGCCTACCTTTGCACTGAAGTCTCTGAATATACTAGTGATTTAAATTGGTAGATTTCACTGAGTCATTCATATAGAAGAATAAATTTAGAGACTGAAGAGAACTTTGAGGTCACCATCTTACAGGTGATAAAATTGAGGCCCAAAGAGGTTAAGAGACTTAAATACACACTAATAGTAAGTGGTAGAGCCAAGATTTGAACCCAGTTCCTCTGAATCCAAATCCAGTGCTCTTTCTATCACACTGCAGCGCTTCCTCATCCTCTGCAAAAATTGTAGTCATGTAAGTTATAGTAACTTTTGCTTATGCTCTTTTTGCTTATGCTCAGAATGAATACAGGCAAGCAAGATGACCATGGGGCATGTTCAATTATCATTCTTCTTGTTTTAGAACACTCAATAAAGCAAAATCTTACAAAAAATTTTGTTGTCTCCAAGGAGACATCCTACCTTTTAATTGAAACATATTCATCTGATTTAATTTATACCAAGAATGTCAATATTAATATAATTTACTTCCCCCATCAGTACATTGGACAAGGAGTATTTAGAGTGCCAAAGGTTAAATTCAAGCTTTCGGATGGCCTAGAACTGTGTGATTCTTAGCACTGTCTGTTCCCTCACCTTTCACTTCAGAGTTGCAGAATTCAAAGGGAATATCAGGAGACTGAGGATTCTTCTGCTTAATTTGTCTTGTGTGTGACGGAGCTGAAGAATTCGTCAAGTGGTTATCATTCTGCTAACAAATGAGTCTCTTCATCATTAACTAGCTTCATTCTTGGAAAATAAAGTAGACAACATGTTGCCAGGGCAATATTTGAATTCTTCCTAGCAAGGCTGAACCTGCAAGAGCTTGCATTCTCTGAAGTTGCCCCCAAGTACTTAGGCTCACCCCCTATGCCTTTAGTAAGATGTATAAAGAAGATTTTGGTGCAGACTAGTTTCTAATGCTAAAATTTAAGATCATTTCCTCTTTCAAAGAAATTGAAGAAATTAACATTCTATGCATTATGAAGGCTAAGCCACCATATACACACAAATGCGCATGTGTATACATTCACACATATACACACATATACATGTATGCAGATGCAAATGCATACATACATATGTCCAAATGCATATATAGGCACACAGGGGAAAATGTGCACACATTTATATTTAACAAAATCAGTGAATTCATTGGTGTAGGAAGCTTTCAGTGAGGAACTTTCTCCACCAATGCAGATCAGTGAATTATCTTCTTAGGTGCCTGAGTACACAGAGCACTTAAGTAACTTGTCCATGGTCATACAACCAGTATATGCCACTTCAGGTAGCACTTGACCCAGGTCTTCCTCACTCCAAGGCCACTCTGACCACTATTTAATTCTGCCTCTATTTACCCTTAATACAGGAGAATATAAAATGAAAAGCGATTTGTAAATAAAAGGAGTAGTTTCTCTTCTCAGTTAAAGGAAGAAATCATAGCTAAGTATAAGAACCTGAGAAGTAATTGCAAACAAACATGGCTAATCAGGTAAACCAGAAAATAGTTTCCTGTATTTCCTCAATTTTTTCAATTTAATTTACATTTTTCATAGTTTAAAATTTATTTCATTACAACATAGACCTATTAATTTGTCTCCTCATGAATTAACTGCCTCTTTATCTTTAGTAGACATTCCCTTAGAGAGACAGTTCTTATTCTAAAACCAATTTAGCAAGCATTTTTAAGTGCCTGCTATACACCAGCGACTGTGCTCAGAGTAGGTGACAGAATAAAGCAAAACATCCCCTGTCCTCAAGGACCTTACATTCTACTGGAGATGTGAGGGATTAACAACATGTACATAAATAAGTATAAGGTAATAATAACAACTCAGTTATTTAGAGCTTTAAAGTTTGTAAAGTTCTTCATTCACAACAAGCCTATGAATCAGGTAGTAAAAGTACTTTTATCCCCATTTTACAGATTTTTTTCCAAGTTTACAAAAACATATCTAAAGGAAACTAAGAATCAAGTCCTAAGAAACTATGAACCTCAGACTTCAAGTTTGTGAATCCAGCCAAACAGGAACAAGAGGGACCCTCTGTAGAAAGAGGGAAATTTGAAGGAGGGAGAGGTTTAGGGAGGAAATGGTGAGTTCATTATAGGACATGTAGAGTTTAAGAGACTGGTTGGACATTTGGGAGAAGAGATTAGGCATTTGGAGATAGAAGACTAGAGTTTAGTATTAGAGCTGGATGTGTAAATTTGGGGAGCATCTTCACTGCTGTTGTTCAGTCATTTCAATTATGTCTGACTCTTCAAGATCCCGTTTGGGGTTTTCTTGGCAATGATATTGGAGTGGTTTGCCATTTCCATTTCCTGCTCATTTTACAGATGAGGAAACTGAGGCAACCAGGTTTAAGTGACTTGTCCAGGGTCACACAGCTAGGAAGTGTCAGAAGCCAGATTTAAACTCAGAAAGATGAGTCTTCCTGACTCCAGGCCTAGCACTCTATCCACTGTGCCACCAAGCTGCCCAGGTGCATCTGCAGAGAGGTAATCATTGAACCCAAAGGAAAAAGGTTAACTAAGGTAGAGAATGTAAAGAAAGAAGTTAATCAGTTGATTAAGTCCATGCTACTGGGGTGGAAGATAAATGATGAGTCACTGGGGGATTGAATCAGCCAAGTTTCAGTTCAAATCCTACTTACTGATTTTTTAGCAAAGATTTCACCAAAAAAGTGGGGGAGGGTGAATAAATTATGGCCTCACTTCAGCAATATGTGCTAATCCATAGCTCCACACTAGGGAGAGGAAGAGGAAACTCATGAATAAGATTTATATGTCCAGGGGAGATGTATTAAGGAGAACTATTTATAGTCTGCTGAAGATGGGAACAGGAAACGGCAGGCTTCCAAATCTGCATCCAGATTGGGGTATTGGTATGGCAGTCCCTCCAAATGGCATTGGTATGGCAGCTCCAAAGATGGCTCTCTAGCTTTTACTTTTGTATGATAGAAGTCCTTTCTCTGGCACATGTTAGATATGCTCCCTGATTCTCATGGGTTCCAGCCTGGTGAATGGAAAAGTAAGGTAATTTCTGCTCCTTTTATTTCCAGATCTATGCTTTGGGGTTCTTAAGCATAGTAACTAGCTGAGTAACATGAGAGCATGAGAGTAGGGTGCTCGGATTTACCCAAGGTTAACTGACAAGGGGACACAGAGTATCTTATCTACCATATCAGATGCTACGAGACTATTTGGATCCAGATAGACATGTATCTATGAAACTATTTGGGGGCAAAGAGGATAGACCTTTTTGACTGATTTTAGGATGAAAGCAGAAAGCAAGGGCAAATTAACACTAATAGGACACATGCCAATTCTATAGCAAGTGCCAGCAGAATGGCCTTGGGTCGCTCTCTGAAGTAAGAAATCAAAGGTCTCACAGGGTTTTTTTTTTCTCTGAGATGCTACACGTGAAACACCACCTCGGATTGCATAAGGGAGGGGGAAATGAAATCACCATACAGTGATCCTAATAAGGGAAAATGATCTTAATATAAATTATATATATATATATATATATATGCACGTAAATGTCTTTATATACAGCTATGCATATATTTATATATAATATACATGTATGTGCAAATGTGTGCTTAGCACAGTGCCTGGCACATAGTAGGCACTTCACAAATTTCTATCAACTATATTTACATATAAATATTTTTAATATTAATTCATTTAATGAATTAATAATTTATTAATATTTATCATATCTATTTAAATATAGTTAAAATATATTTATGTTTGTTGAATATATGTTCAGAGTCTGGGAAGACTGGACTCATGATTTAATTGACAGAACAGGTGGTTATGTGAAGACTCTCTACTAACACAAGTTGGTGTTTTCCAAAATTCTAAGAAGCAAAGTTATATCCATATAACCTTAATAAATGGTCATAGAAACTACAGAGAGGAGTCACTATGGAAGGCTCGCGAAAGTAAATGTTTTGTTGGCCCTGCCCCAATGGGACAGCAAGAAGTAAGAGCATGAGGTATTGTATGTATCCCAGCAGTATAAAAGCTCTCCATGGTAATCACAGTGTTTAACCTGGAATTTGGAAGGCTTGACTGACTACAAAGTACAGGCCTTTCTTTCTCCACAGTCACTTTTCAACAAGGCTTTGCTCCACAGGTAATATAATGAACAACTGAGAGGAAGTTAATTAGGCATTTCATTGATGAGTGAGAAAGAGCTTGGAACTAAGAGACCAGATAGGAGGAGATCTGCAGCCTAAAGAGAGGGTTTGTTGGTTTGGGGTTTTTTTTGGCTTTGCTTATTTTTTCCTTATGTAATTTAAGCTAATATAAAATTTTGCCAAATGTATTATTGCTTCTGGAGGGGAGGGGGGATCACATTTCATTTTCCTTTAGTGTTTACTGAATTGCCACCTTAGTAAATACTTCTTTTTTTCCTGTTTTCACATAAACAGCTAATCCTTTTTCCCTTTAAGAAGAGATCTCCATCTCTCAGCTGGTGGATCCAAAATGTCATTGCCCAAATCATTTCCAATTACTTAAAAACTTTTTTTCATAGATTCTTCCTCCTTTTTTGGTCTGGACTCATGATTTCATTACCATGGGGAACTTTCAGTGTGGAAAAATCCCTTTACTGAAGCAGATCAGCAACTTTTCTGTAATTTATAATCTCAGAGAATTTCCTGGGACACTGAGATATTAAATGATTTGCCTCACATCACGCAGCTCATAAATGTCAGAGAAAGGAGTTGAATCTGAGTCTTTCCAACTCCAAGCTTGCCTCACTATTCATTATGTCATGCTGCCTTTCACAAAAGGATAGCAAATAGAGGCTAGACTTGTGATATCACTGGAATAAAAAAAGTTACTCCAGGATAAGGAAATTCCCTCTACCAATGCAGATCAGCATGGTCTTCGCCTCTTATGATCTTAGCTGTCTGGTATAATGTCCCCTGCCACTTGATAGGTTAAATGATTTGCTCAAGATTATACTGGTAGTATGTGTCAGTGGCGAGTCTTGAACCCAGATACTCCCGGCTTTCATAGCCAAATCTCTATCTACAACACCACCTTGCCTCTCTACCTCTCATAGATGCAGCGATTCAAAAAATCACAGAATTGGAAGGAGGTCTTAGAAATCTAAACTTCATCCTCTACCTGAAGATGAATACCCCCTCTATTTAATCCCTAACAAATCCTTCTAGTATTTTTGTTATGATCTTTGGTGACAGGAAACTCACTACTTCTTTAGACAGCTCATTGGGAGGCATTATGTGGGCAGTGATAAGAAGACCTGATCTGATAGGACCTATGTTCAAATCTCAGTCTAGAGCTAAACTTATTTTCACCCAAAACTAGCTTTATCTTCTGACTTCCTGATTTCTGCTAATGACCTATCATTCTTCCAAGTGAACCAGGCACAAAGCCCCAGAATCATTTTTGAATTGTCTTGATCCCCAAATCCAATTAGTCAGGAATTCCTTTTAGGGATTCCTTTTAGAGTTTGTCACATGTGTTCCTTTATTCAAATTCCCATAACCACCACCCTACTGCAGGTCTTTACCACATCATGCCAGCAAACTGATCTCCCCACCTCAATATCCTATATCATCACAGGATACTTCAATTCCCCCAAATGAACCTTCGATCATATCATTCTCCTCCTCTGAAATGCTCAATGAGTGCTCAATCTCTACCAAATATAGTGCAAATTAATTAGACTGGCATTCAAGACACTCGTCAACTCAGTTCCAAGCTAGCCAGCCTGATCTTCTTTTCCTATATCCCCATGCCACAGCCAACCTAGTCAACTTGCCATCTTCTGAATATTATATATATGTATGCATATACATATATATACATATATATGTTTTCCCTTCTTCATTTTTGTTAGAACAATTCCCACTACCTATAATTCTCTCTGCCTTGCTTTCCAGATATCTAAAATCTAAGCGTTTTTTAGTATCCAGCTAAAATTATAGAATAATCATAGATTTTAGTGCTAGGCAGCTATAAATCATCTAGTATAATCCACTTCTTTTACAATTGAGAGAATTGAGACCTAGAAAGTAAAGTGGCTTACACAAATTCATACAACTGGTTAGTCGCACAACTGTCTCCTGACTTGTAATCCAGTGCTTTTCCCAACACATCAACCAGATTCTGTTCTCTTCCTCCTCTGAATTTCTGCATTATTTATTGTCTGTTTATTCACTTTAAAGATGAGGAAACTGAGGCAAACAAGGCTAAGTGATTTGCCCAGGGTCACATAGTAAGTGTCTAAAGCTAGATTTGAATTCAGATCTTCATGATTCCAGGTCTGGTTTCTCTATTTACCGTGCAAACTGAATACAACAACAAAACCACCACCACTCATTTGTCAAGAAATCACATAATAATTTGTGATAGCTCTTTAATTCTGTCTTTAATTATTTGTCACTCATATAATAGTTCACATTTATAGTACATTGAGTTTGCATATCTCTCCTTACAATCCTCTGTGGCAGATTATGTGTATAGATATTGTCTTTCTAACTAGATTATCAGCTTTTTGATGGCAAAGAACATGGATTTTAATATACATTTTGTAACCCAACCCCCACAGCATTAATGGAGATCACTGTCCCATGTCCCAAGAGGTGTGTGGTGTTGGTGAGATCAGGACAGGAAAGACATCAGGTCTTTTCAGGTTCTCCAGTCTCTTTGGGTTCTTCCAGCTTCTAGCTTCAAAAGAAAAAATGAACAATGCCAACCCCACTTCAGGTTGCTAAAGGGAGAAAAGAAAAACTATTAGAGGAGCTGGCAAGCTCTATCATTCCTATCCCCAGCTTCCTCCAGTAAAGAATTCAAGGAATTTCTCCTTGGATGAAGTCTGGGACTTTCATGATTGAGCTGAGTTTCCTTGCTTCCAGTGGGAGAACATCTTCATTCAATATCATCTGGTATCCATTCTCTTATTTATGTCTTCTCTGCTTTCTGTTTTGTTATGATTGCGATAAGTGCATTTCTTTGCTATTTCCTATTTGTGTTCATCGTGAAACTGGCTGGGAAGAAAATCAAGTCTTGGGTATATAGTGTGAGGTCCTCCTTTCCCCATTAATAAATGAAGATTAGAAGTTTAACCTGAACCGCCAAAATAATTCCTCTAAACTAATAATGTATAAAGAAGCAGAATGACATAATTCTAGTTTGGTATCCCCCTCTTTGAGGAGAACATAGTGGTAACCTACACCTAACCTTCTTCTTCCCCTCCTGGCAGGAATTAAAGTCTCCCTTGGAGAAAGGTGGTAAGACAAAAAGCTCAAGATATCTATTATTGCCTCCCTGCAAGCCATACACAACACCTCATACTGAATATGGGAGACAGACTTTACTACAAGTATATATTATATACAATATATTCACATATTATATAATATTTTGTGTGTAATCTTTGTATCCTCAATTGTACCTGATATAGTATTTGGTATTCAGTAGGATCATAATCAATATATGTCAATATATTAATATAATAATTATGCCATGCCTTGCACATAGTAGGTACTTGATAAATATTGAATTGAAGTGATTAGATGACTCCCCTTTAAAAGCTCAAATCCAAACCCCACCTTTGACATATATTCCCTGTATTATCTTTGTTGTTGTTCAGTCATTTCAGTTGTGTCTGACTTTTTGTGGGATTTCTTTTTGTGGGATTTCTTGCCAAAGATAGTAGAGTGGTTTGCCATTTCCTTTTCCAGATAATTTTACAGATAAGAAAAAAGTAAACAGGGTTAGACAACTTGCCCAGGCTCACACAGCTGGTAAGTGTCTAAGCCCAAATTTGAACTCAGGAAGATGAGTCTTCCTGACTCCAGGCCTGGCATTCTCTCTACTCTGCCACCTAACTGCCCTATTATGTTTTCCCATACATTTAACTTCTCTATACTTTAATTTTATAATGGGTAGAGGAGGACATTCGAATAGATCATTTCTAAGGACCCTCCCAGCTATTAAAATAATAATCATTTAGATTGATTTATCCAAAATGTAGAGCATAGAAATAAAGGGTATTCACCTACCAAATTATTTCTATGATTACAAATTACAAATATGGTACTGATACCTAAACCAGGAAGAGCCAAAACAGAGGAAGAAAATTATAGACCAATTTCCCTAATGAATATAGATGCAAAAATTTTAAATAAAATATTAGCAAAAAGATTATAGCAACTTATCACAAGAATAGTGTACTTTGATCAGGTAGGATTTATATCAGGAATGCAGGTCTGGTTCAATATTAGATAAACTTTCAGTATAATTGGTCATATCAACAACAAAACTAAAAGAAACCATATGATTATCTCAATAGATGCAGAAAAAGTTTTTGACAAAATACACCACCTATTCCTGTTAAAAACACTAGAGAGCATAAGAATAAATGGAGCCTTCCTTAAAATGATAAGTAGCATCTACCTAAAACCATCAGCAAGCATTATGTGTAATGGAGATAAGCTAGATGCATTTCCAATAAGATTGGGGGTAAAACAAGGATGTCCATTATCACCACTGTTATTCAATATGGTACTAGAAATGTTAGCTTTAGCAATAAGAGAAGGAAAAGAAATTGAAGGAATTAGAATAGGCAAAAAAGAAACTAAGTTATCACTCTTTGCAGATGATATGATGATATACTTAGAGAATCCCAAAGAATCAAGTAAAAAACTATAAATAATAATAAAATCTATAAAAAAAACTTGAAATAATAAACGACTTTTGCAAAGTTGAAGGATATAAAATAAACCACAAAAATCCTCAGCATCTCTATATATTTCTAATAAAGCCCAACAGCAAGAGATAGAAAAAGAAATTCCATTTAAAATCACTATAGACATTATAAAATATTCAGGAGTCTACCTGCCAAAACAAACCAAGGGACTATATGAACATAATTACAAAACCCTTTTTACACAACCAAAGTCAGATCTAAATAGTTGAAAAAACATCAGTTGCCCATGGGTAGGCCAAGCTAATATTTTAAAAATGACACTTCTACCTAAATTAATTTACTTATTCAGTGCCATACCAATCAAACTACCAAAAATTATTTTATAGAGCTAGAAAAAATAATGTCAGAATTCATCTGGAAGAACAAAAAGTTAAGAATATCAAGGGAATTAAAGAAAAGAAATGCTAGGGAAGGTGGCCTAGCCATACCAGATCTTAATTGTATTACAAAGCAGCAATCATCACAACTACTTGGCAATGGCTAAGAAATAGAGAGGTAAATCAGTGGAATAGATTAGGTACACAAGACACAGTAGTCAATGATTATAGCAATCTACTATTTGATAAACCCGAATACCCCAGCTTCTGGGATAAGAACTCACTACTAGAGAAAAACTGCTGGGAAAACTGGAAAAGAGTATGGCAGAAACTGAGCACAGACCAACATCTGACACTGTATACCAAAATAAAGTCCAAATGATTTAGGTATAAAGGCTAATACAAACAAATTAGGGGAGCAAGGAATAGTTTATCTGTCAGATTTATGGAGAATGGAGGAATTTATGACCAGATAAATGATAGAGAACATTATGAAATCCAAAATAAATAATTTTGATTACACTAAATTGAAAAGTTTTTGCACAAACAAAGCCAAAGCAACCAAGATTAAGAGGGAAGCAGAAAACTGGGAAAGAATTTTTACAATTAGTATCTCTGATAAAGGGTTCGTTTCTAAAATATATAGAGAACTGACTCAAATTTACAAGAATCCAGCTCATTCCCCGATTGATAAGTGGTCAAAGGATATGAACAGGCAGTTTTCAGAGGAAGAAATTAAAACTATCTATAGTCATATGAAAAAAATGCTCTAAATCACTGCTAATTAGAAAGATGCACATCAAAACAACTCTGAGGTACCACATCACACCTATCATATTGACTAACATGACAAATAAGAGAAAGATAAATGTTGGAAAAGATGTGGGAAAGTTGGAATGCTAATCCATTGTTGGTGGAGCTGCAAGCTGATCCAACCATTTTGGAGAACAATTTGAAACTATGGCCAAAGGGCTATAAAAATGCGCATGCCCTTTGACCCAGCAATACCACTTCTAGGGCTGTATCCCAAAGAGATCATAAAAATGGGAAAAGGTCCCACATGTACAAAAATATTTATAGCAGCTCTTTTGTGGTGGCCAAGAACTGGAAATTGAGGAGATGCCCATCAACTGGGGAATGGCTGATGGAGTTGTGGTATATGACTGTAATGGAATGGTATTGTGCTATAAGAAATGATGAACAGGCGGATTTCAGAAAAAGCTGGAAAGACTCATATGAACTGATGCTGAGTGAAGTGAGCAGAACCAGGAGAACATTGTACACAGTAACAGCCACAATGTGTAATGACTGATTTTGACAGACTTAGCCCTTCTCAGCAGTGCAAAGACCTAAAACAATTCCAAAGGGCTAATGATGGAAAATGCCATCCACATCTAGAGAAAGAACTATGGAGTTAGAATGTAGAGCGAAGCAGACTATTTTCTTTTTTTTGTTTTATTTTGTTTTTCTTTCTCATGGTTTCTCCCATTTGTTATAATTCTTCTTTACAACATGACTAATGTGAAAATGTGTTTAATAAGAATGTATGTGTGGAGCTGTATTGGTAATTAAGGAGGGCTTTTAGCACTTATTCAATCAAGTGCCCTTGAAGAGTTTGGCCTTTGTTTCCTTGATTAAATTAGGAGTCCTTGATGATCTTCTTGCCTCAAGGGAAAGCCTAGTTTACATGGGTTTGAGTGACATGTTTGTGACATCAGAGGCTTTTAGACCACGTGGGTTTAAGTTGCATTATTGTGACGATTTTAGGTCACGTGGGTGAGTCGCATGTGTAACTTCATCTTTGACCCTGAACAAGATATATAAACCCAGAGGTTGTCATTCCCCTTAGGGGTTTTCAATCCTGGAGGAGTGTTGGCGTGGGACTCTGGGCAGCCACTCTAAGAGCCTCCTGGATCGTCAACCCAGATGTTGATGGTTTCTTGGTAACTATGAATTGTATTTGGTCTGTTTATAATGTATGTTTGTATTTTGTTTGTATTTGTTCTGAAGTTCAGGTTGCTGGCTTTTTCCCCTGAACTAAGTGAATGATATTTGTATATTGGATTGAAATAAGATTGTTAACCCCCTAACGTTACTTCCCTTAGTAAAACAGATCAAAAGAACCTGTGCTGACAGCATTCTTGTTGTTGGGCTTGTGTTGGTTTTTCACGCCCACAGCAGCTACTAACCAAATTGTTGCAACAAGGTCCCATAGCAGATTGCATGCCAACTTGAGGAGGGAGGTGGAGAGGGAGAGGGAGAAAATTAAAAACTTATGGAAGTGAATGTTGAAGACTAAAAATAAATTAATTAATCTTAAAAAAGAAATAAAGCACTTTTCATTTATTATTAATCCCTGTGAACCCCAAAATTGGAAGATCCCTCCGTAAGCATTGGTTAATAGGGTAGCTAGGCTGAAAACCTGCTAGGTGATAATATTCTGGAAAGCTGGACTTCTTTATTGACATGTCAAATATTCTCTAGTTACATTTCAAAAACGATCTGGTCATTCTATTTTTATGGTCAAGGCACTTCTGCTCTAAATAAAAAACCCCCAAATCAAATCCATTTTAAGTAGCTATTCTTTAGTTCATTCAGAATTAGAACCTTTATTTTGCAGGTGGACAAAAAAAAGTCTGAATGTCCTACCGTGATCTTGTAGCAATTTAGACATGGGATTACAGTTAAAGCTCCCAATCGTATTCTGCTGCTTGGTCTAATGAACTATGTTCTACTCAAGATGGCTTTCACTTTTCCACAAAGACTTTTCATTTAATGAACTAGGCCTTCTCCTTTTTTGTAGCTGTTCCCTTTGCTTTAATGTCTATGATATCTAGCCATTCACAAAAAGAGTTATGGATTTGGGTTTTATCAAGTTTGCTAGTATAATCATAAAAATGCGAATAATATCTTTAGCTGGAATGGTATAGAGGGAGAAACTTTGGCAATAAAAATTAATAGTGTATCAGCTTACTGCCTTATGGCCCATTGCTTATTGAATTAGTCCAGTTGTCTCAAATAAAATCATAAGAGCTTACTGAAGAAAAATAACATGAAAAACGTATTTGTTTATGATCTTTCAATACCAAGAGAGAGATCAAACCTGTAATTTGAAAACCATTCTTTTAAAAAAAAAGGACTGAGCAGAAAACAATTTTCCTTTACTCAGTAGGGTGTGTTAAGTCCACAGGAATATGGCAAAGCCACTCTTCAGAATGTGCAGTTTTTCAAGGTGAAAGAAAATCCTTGTCAAATCCCGGCAGTGAAAAGAAATGAGAAAACATGATTAATAACACTGTGGGAAGGACAAAATAAACTATGAAAGCTAAACAATATAGCATACAGGAAGCACAAGGATCTATTATCTCTCTGCATTTTAATTGTCAGATTGCTTTCCAACATGCTGGACAGTTTTGTTTAAATGAACACAAATGTAATTCAGCAATAAGGAGGAAATATGGACATTATTATGGAGCCCTATAAATACCCACTAGCTCTTGTTGTCCATGAGTATGAATAAAATCCTTGTTTTCTAGTTTAATAAATAGGCGATATTTATATAATATTTTGAGGATGGTAAAGCACTTCACACTTTGTCTCATTCACACAGACCATACATTTTGTTTGACACACAGTTCCAGGTGTGAACAATGTTGACCTATTGAATCTAGATGCACATACATTTTCTATCAGCAATAATAAAACTCGTATCACTGAAAACTGCAACCAGGGATTCCGATGCTTCATTTGGCTCATGATGCTTATCTTTGAAAACTGAATAAATAAATGCAAACCCAATTTCCATCATTTAGGCACAGTAATCTGCAATGATACACCAAAGAGAAAAAGAGAAACCATGAAATTAATATTTTTTTCCCTTCAGTAATCTTCCACATCATTGACAGACTACTAGGAATTTTTCCTTTTCATTCTTCTAACACTGCTACCACACAAAAGAAGTCGCATCAGCTGAGATGTTGTAAAAGCAAGCACTCTGACACATCCAGGATAGCCTGCTAGCACAGGTTCTTTGATATGCTTTTAAAGGAAAGATAGCTTTTTAAAGGGGTCAATAATCCTACTTTAATTACATTCACTAGTTCAGGGGAAAGGTCAGCACCTTGAACTTGGAGAAAATACAAGCAGAGAAATTAGCACAGATCAGCAGATAGGGCTGCCACAGTCTGAGGAAGGTAATAACAGTCACCTACATATACCACTGGATTGACGGAGCATTTACATCTGAGCAGTCAGGGGGCTCTTAACAAACTGCTACTCAGATCCTTGCCCAGGAAATCAAAAGGTCCTTCTTATAAGTGAAAACCCCAAAGCAACATCTCATCTCAGAGTATATATACCCTTTTGGCTAACAGGCTCAGAACCAGAAGGCATAACCACCCTCGTGACTCAGTGCCTAATTAGCTTAGTACCAACAGGTGTGGAAGCCTTCCTATAAGCAAACCTCCCCATAAGCAAGCTTCCCCTTTAATCAAGTTCCTCTTGAGCAAGTTCCTCCCTCAGTGGGCTCTGTGTGATTCAGGATGTATCAGAGCTGTGAGCTGGGCCAGAGCTCAAAGTAGGTCACATAGGCCTATTAATGGATGAGGAAGATCTTCCTATTCCATTAACGTTATAGATGTGGGGGCAGAAAGTCATATCTTTGGGCAATATTCTCTCTCCCCTCTGAAAGAGATAGCCTGTAGCCCATGGACAGAAGCAGAAACACAGACAAGTTAAACTTCTGTGTTGGCACTTTTTAGGTTGGCCCATCCAACTTCTTTTGTGAAGATTTTCATTTTGAAAGGAATGAGAGATAGTGAACCAGATGAAACCTCTTCATAGAAGAGGAGTATGACTGGCTGTTTTTTCTGTGTCATACATGTCCCTGTATTACATATGTGTGTCCCTGAGGAAGTCTTACATGTCAAAAAATGCTGGAAATTGCTTGAGATCTTAGGCATGAAAAATACCAATAGTGCTTGGGGGTTTTTTGTTCCAAGGTTAACAACAACTGTGTCCTTGATATCTTCTGAACTTTCCCCTATTTTCTCAAGTGTACCTGTTTCAGAAGTCACAGAACCTTGCTAGTAACTCATCTTACTTTAAAGTCTGGTATTCTTAGAAATGGAGTGCTTCCATTTTATTTTAGATTTTCCTTTATTTTTCCTTACCAATAATTTTCTTTTATTTCACATGAAAAATGGTGGAATCACAATTAATTCTCCAAGCATTGTCCAAGTCACTCCCATTCTTTAGGCTTCAGCTTTCTTCTCTGTAAAATAATCTGTAAAAAAAATCCTAGAAATCTGTAAATGTACCTGTAACCTGTAACTCAGTCTACACTGGCTCCTAAATGTTCTGGGTTTGACCCTGGGGATTGAACCCAAGAATGAATGGTCCCATTTTCTCTATTTGGCTTATTGCCTCAAGCTAGTATTTCTTCTAATATATTCTCTTAATATACTAAAACCATAGCTCTTGTCCAGACTCAAACTCGCAGATGAGCAGCCAATGTTCCAAATGCATATTGCGTACAGAACAACCTTTATTTCACCCCATAAATATTACATAAGATACTAAGAAGCCACAAGTACGCATTAAAAGATACCAAAAAAAACATAATGTACTCAAATAGCCATTGGTTATTTCCTGGGCAATGTCTCCTGGTTAAATCCAAGTTTGAGAGTTCCCAAATTCAAGCATTCAGATATTGAACATTGAGATTGCCTAGATTCTAGAGCTGTGTGTACCTAGGAATTTCAAAATTCCCACTTCTCCACACAGGAGTTAAAGTTCAAAAGCACTGTCCACAAACTTCCCTTTTGGTCTGAATGAGCACTCACATTCTCTACTGTGTGGTTCTGAAGAAAATCTATCAGTGCCATAGTTGCTACCATCTGTTGAGCTAGAACACACTCTCAGGATTTCTCTTCTCAGTCTATCTATTCATAAGCAACTGTCTAGTTCTGTCCTGTGCTTCAACCAAATTGTCAAGTGCTCCAAACAGAGAGCACATGGGAACAAGGTTTTACACCTACCCCAGAATGCAGGTCAAGTCTGCTGTGCTCTGGTATGGCTTTTCAAAATCCAAGAGAGAATGAGTGAAAGGCAGACATGCAGAGGCAGTGGCAGAGACAGAGAAGCAGAGAAAAAAATCTGAGAAAGGACTCATCCATTGGCTCACTTTTATAGACCATGAAGAGGGGCAGCTTCTATGATAAGTCCATCCCTTGAGTCTCATAGGAATTATCTGTGTCTTATCAGCAAAGTCCCAATGGGTATGCCCACACTGCATGAATAGTTTTCCCCTCAGATGTCTCCTTCTCATCAGGTGGATTGAGGAACTCAACAAATTCAACAGAGACACACATCTTTCTTTCCCCCTTAGATAGATGTTTTCAGTCCCATCAACTCTCACCGTAATATCAATTTCTATGATCGTCTCACCCACATTCCACATTTTCCACAAGAATAGCATAAGCAGCTTCATCAAGTGCTTTATCAATCTAGGTAAACTATTTTTGTTGTTCAGTCATTTCAGTTTAGTCTGACTCTTGGTGACTCCATTTGGGATTTTCTTGGTAAAGATACTGGAGTGGGTTGCCTTTTCCTTCTCTAATTCATTTTATAGATGAAGAAAGTGAGGCAAACAGGGCTAAGTGACTTGCCCAGGCTCACACATCTAGTAAGTATCTGAGGCCAATCCTCAGACTCATGACTCTAGGCCTGGTACTCTACCTACTGTCATCTTAGCTAAACTATCAGGACGATAGGATTTAACCATGAGACATTGCCCCAAGAAATAACCAATGGCTATTTGAGTACATTATGTTGCTTTTTCCTGTGTCTTTTTATCAACAATGGACATTCTAGAATTGTTCTTGGAATTGAAATAAAGTTCCCTACCCTACAGGTTTTAGAATCCTTAAAAAAAGGAAACCATTTAACCTTCTCTAGGCCTATGATACCTCTTCAATGTTTCATAATGTTTCAAAGATAACTGATAGTGGCTCAGCACCAGCATCCACTAGTTCTTTCAGTGCTTAGGGTTTTAATATTTCTAGGCCAGGTGACTGGAGTTCATTGAGTAGTAGCTCAGTGTATCCATTTATTGTGGTTTTCAACTCTTTATTATATATTTTGTTTATCCAGTTCAACACAAAGATAATTCTCCTTACAGAGATAATAGAAGTAAAATACAATTTGAAAAGGTTAAGACTTTTCACTATCTGTATTCATTGTCCCATCTACTCTAATCAGCCATCTTATCCCTCCTTTAATCTGTCTCATTTACAACTCTAAAAAAATCCTTTTTGTTGAGTTTATGATCTATTACTGGACTCAGCTTTTTCTCAGCCTTAGCATTCCTAACAATATTCTTAAAGAATTGAACCCCCACCTTTATTTATGTTCATCCTTATTTTCACATTTCATGCTTGGTTTGTTGGGGTTCTTGTTGTTTAGTTTTGTTTTAATCTAAGTTGATCCATTATTTCCTATGCATTCTCTTAAATTCCCATTCCCTCATATAGTTTGTATATCTATCTCTTCACCTACTCACTTTGATTGAAATCAATCTGTTTATTTATAAAAGTCACAAGTTTTCACTTACACCTTAGAATTAGACAATGAACAACCAGGGAGTTTCATGTTTTCTCTGATTCTTGGTTATGGAGTCCTTCCCAAGTTTAAATTCTTCCTGCTACACAGAAATTTGCTAGAACACATCTATTCTAAATCTTAAGGGATAACCACGTAGCCGAATTTGATTTCTCATTACTCTTTATTGCTTGTTTTGGTCTCTTGTTTCTCGCTAGACTAGGAGTCCTGAAACATGATTTCTAAATTCCTCTGCCTTACATCAGGATCTTTCTTCCTAATGAAGGACTCTACTTTCTTATCCTGTACTCACTCCCCCACCAACATTCCCACTCTCTTCTCCACAGTTAGTCTAGACCTCATCTTCCATTCAAGCCTTTCATCAGACTTAGTGACCTGTTGTTGACACCCAGGATAACTTTGCTTATTTTTTCTTACCTAAATCTCCAGACCTTGAAGGTAGGCTTTGCCAATCCTGTCCACTCACTTAAAATTTGCCACCCATTTCTCCTTGACCTGACTGACATTTTGATTCTATTTTGTTCTATATTTATATCCTTATTCTTTTTTCCTTTGATCTTTTAAACTCTCATGTCAAATGTAAAAATAACTCTAGTTAAATATTCATATTTTGTAACTTTGAGTATTACTAGATCATACATTATTTTGGGTATGTAATTGTAAAGTACAATATTTTACTATAGTTTTATGGAATCTTTAAGGCAAAAGTTTGTGAAGAAACGCATTTAAGGAAAAGTAGCTTGATGTAGTAGAAAAAGCAAAAAGGCCTAGCTTCTCATCCATGCCCCGCTTCTAAATTGTTCTGTGACCTTATCCAAAACATTTATTCCTTCTGGGTCTTGGTCTACCACTCTGTAAAGTAAGGAGGCTAGATTAAATGCATGTCTCATTCAGTACTAAGCCCTCTTATTTGAACTCAGTGTGTGATTTTATAGTAAAAAGCAATATAAAATGAGATTTGCTACACAGAAATTTGCTAGAATACATCCATTCTAAATCCTAAGGGATAATAACCATGTAGTCGAATTTGATTTCTCATTACTCTTTATAGCTTGTTTTGGCCTCTTGTTTCTCACCAGACCAGAAGTCCTGAGACACGATTTCTAACCCAAGCTCTATTATTTAAAAAATTAATCCAAATGTAGGTTCTTGAAGTGTCTATGCATATATGTGTGTGTATGCATGTATATATCTGCATATATATATGTTCTTTATGTAAAGATTAAATTCTATATAAAAATCTATATAGTTTGTATATACTTATATGTTTTGTATATATAACATATACATGTAGATATACAAACGTGCATAAACTAGATATACAAACATATAATGCTGTATATGTATATATACTGATATATAACATATACAATACTGCAAATAGTAACACAAAGTCCTTCGTAACCTAGCCCTCTCCTACTTTTCCAATCTTATTATACCTTACTGATCAACACATACTCTTCAATCCAGTGACATTGACTTTCTTTCTGTTCTGGGAACAAGACTAATCTGTTAGCTCCAGGCATTTTCTTTGGTGGTCCTCCATGCCTGGAATGCTCTCCCTCCTCTGCTCTGCCTACTGATGTTTCTGGATTCCTTTAAGTCTTAGCCATATAAACATAATAAACACAAGATTTGGAGCAAAATATTGAAATGTAGGATTCTGCCTTGGTTTGACTTCATATAAGAGGATTGAAGTTTTGCTTTCCTTCCTCCTTTGCTTTAAAATAGAGACCAAAGGATTTTGAGACCCTTCTAGCCATAAATGAGGTCGCTAACTGGACCAAGGGCAACTAGGTAGCTCACTGGACAAAGGACAGGGCCTGGAGTTAGGAAGACCTCAGTTCAAATGTGACCCCAGACCCTACCTGTGTGACCGTGGTCAAGATACTTAACCCTGTTTGCCTCAGTTACTCAAATGAGCTGGAGAAGGAAATGACAAACTACTACATTATCTTTGTTGAAAAAACTTCAAATGGGGTCACAAAGAGTTGGACACAGCTGAAATGACTAAACAACAATAAAAATCTGGGACAAAGGACTGAGGTTAAGCTCTAGACATAAGGAATTGAAAAATCACATATAATCTTAATCTGGTTTGAGTTTTGAGTGCAATGATTCATATCCTATATGAAGAACTATCAGCATATAGCTAAGAGATGGTTTCTGAGAGTTTAATTTGGATTTCTGGACCACTGCTTAAAATATAGAACAGTCTCCTGGCCAAGGATGATGCTCAACTAATAAAGACAGGTAAGATTTTATTTGTCTTCTGTTTTGCTAACCTACACATAAAGGCCTTAAACTAAAAAGGTATGGAATAAGAATAAAATTGTTAATGTATATACACTGAGCTAAATACTATAGAAGAAAAAGCTATAGTTAAGGAAAAAATTTTCCGTAAGATATTCAGAGTGTCCCAGCAGATAAATCCAAGAAAAGAGCCAGTAATGAAACTCATAGCCTCAAATGTCTTTATACAAATGAATGAAGTGCAGGCAATAAGCAAGGTGAACTAGTGGAGCCTAGTTCTGGAGACCAATTTTACTTTACATTGGCCTCATGATATAGTGGATAGAGAGGTGCCCTCAGAGTCAAGACGATGTTAGTTCTAGTCTCATGTCTGACACGTGGTGTGATGTCAGGTCTCAGTGCCCCAGGCAACTCTCTACAAATACAAGTTGAAATATAGTTGCAGATCTATGTTAGTAGAGATAGTTTCCTCACCTAGATTTCCCCATATCAATGAAATCACAGGAAAGTAAAAACAACTACAACAACAATAAAAGTGTCCCTGAGCTTTGATAGCATGAAATTCATAACTGGAATATGGGTATGCATTATTCAAAAGGAACAGAATAGGCAAAAATAGGTGAGGACACATTATGCATTAAGGAGATACACTCAAGTAAGGAAATTCAGAAACCAAAGAAAGTCAACAAGGGAAAAATTCTATTCTGGATCTAATTCTCTCTAACTTAGAAGAATTGGTCAGTGGAGTAGAAATGAGAGAGAAGTGACAACTATTGATGGAGAAAAAGAAAAAATGGTTGAAAGCATTTGGGTGAAGCTCAGTAGAGGGAGAAACAAAAGCAATTTTGTCATCAAAGTATAATACAGACTTCCTAGACAGAAAGTGGAAACAGATTGAAAGTGTGGAACAGATTCACAATAGTGTAATTATGAAGGATCCATTATCCAGACATCTCCAGCAGCTTCAGTCTCTCTCTTTCTCTTTCTCTCTCTCTCTCTCTCTCTCTCTCTCTCTCTCTCACTCTCTCTCTCTGCCTATCTATCTATCTGTCTGTCTGTCTGTCTCTGTCTCTTTGCCAAAACCATAGCACTTAATAATATCTTAATTTTTCTTGATTATTATTTAATCTTTCCAAAGGTAGAGAAGCCAACAGGGGAAAATTCCATTCTGAAACTAATTATCTCTAAATTGGAGTTGGTGGGATGAAAATTATGGGAACCACAAGAGATGACAAATTCCTAGAGTGACAGAGGAAAAAGAAGAGATCCAGGAATAGTGTGAAGTGTACCTCAATTTGGGAAAATAACAGGGTTCACATGAAAAATAGGAAGAAGACTGTGGACTAAAATTTATAGGAGCAGCCAGCTGCAGTGAAATAGAAAACACTCAAGAATTAATTTCTATAGATACAAAGGGAAACAATTCTAATGAGGAAGAAAAAATAGATTCTGAAGTTACCAACATAGCTTGAGAGAATTCACTAAGCAACTTGGATTTTTAAAAGGTACGTTCATAAGATGGAAGTAAAAATAGAAAACAGAAAATGAATACAAAAACATGAAATGGTTCTGCAAGAATATGTCAGGTATTCCAAAGCTTAGAACAAGCTGAGTTTAATGGAGAGAGGACAACAAAAAGGTGTTTTTGTTTTCTCTTTTCTTTGAAATTTTGAGAAAAAGTGATAGTAAGCAAATAGAAAGAGAACATTTCCCCCATAAACCAAGTGTATGGTCTCCCAAAACATATATACCCCCAATGAAAAAAAACGGTTATATCTGGGGAATACATGACTAGGGACATACATGGGAAACCCATGAGGCCTGGGCACAGATATTGGGGGGAGGGTATAGTTATGGTGAACACATATGCAAGGGCATAAGTGTGGAGGTACATACAGGTGGGAAACATGTTTGTCCAGAGCATATCTCTCGAGTTAATTCTTATCTCTGATGCTGCAGGGCTACTGCTATTTCCTGTTAAAGCCATTATATTAAAGCTTAAATACTTTGGCCACATAATGAGAAGACGGAACTCATTGGAGAAGACCCTGGTGTTGGGAAAGATTGAAGGCAAAAAGAGAATGGGACACCAGAGGATAAAATGGATAGATAGTATCATGGAAGCAATGAACATGCACTTGGACAGACTTCAGGATGATAGAAGGGCCTGGAGTACTGGGGTCCAGGGGTTCATGAAGGGTCAGACACAACTGAATGACTGAACAACAAAAACATTATATTGCTCCTGATGAAATTGTTCCCTCTGCTATCACCAAATTTGCAGTCTCCAAAACTCATTAGCTGCTTCCAATTTTTGGACTTAGTCTATCTATTCAGTGTGCCTTCTGCCTATCTCAATTCTTGCTTCCAGGGTTCAGTGGCTACCAAGCCCTTTCATCTTTCAAGCGTTCTTTCTTTGGTTCCATGCCCTCCTTCTGCTACTAAGGTGTTATCCCAAAATGTTAAAGTATTTAAGTGGACAGATGTCCATTTACATGTCCAAATGAATACAGACCTGAAAAAGAAATTTCATTGTAACATAAACAAAAAGTGGTGATCTGGTCTCTACTTGAAGATGTCCAATCAGGGGGAATTCAGTATTAGGATTTATTTTTCCTGACATCAAGCCTAAATTGGCTTCTAGGGGTTTTTTTGATATTTTTGTTAATGTTTTCATACACTAGCAGAAAACTTGGCTTTTTCTAATGGATGTTATGAATTCCATTTGCAAGATATATCAAATGAGAAGCAATGTGGTCTAGTAGAAAGAGATCAGCCCTTGGAATCAAAAAAACCTAGGATCTGATTGTGTCTTTGACATACACAATGGCTGTATGACTATGCCCAAACTCTATCACTCAGTTTCACACAGGATGCTAATCCAAAGTAGTGTGGGTTTCCACATCAGGAGTTCCCTATACCTATGAAGTCATAGTCTCACACCAAAAATAAAACATAAAATGAAAATATACTCCACTACAGTGAGATCAACAGACTTGATGAAGTCACATAGTCAGGGAAAAAGATATTCTTTAAATTTGCTTTTCCAGATTTTCTAAATTCAAAAGATGAGCTCATTTCTATGTGTTAAAAGTAAAATTGTCACCTTGAAAACACGTTCCCCCTTTTGAGTTCTAAAAAACTAAAAATTGAATGACAGGAAAAATGGCCACTAAGCTGTTCAGTCTATATGAAATGAGTCCCAAAGGAAATGTGGAAAGGCCCATTGCTTTGGTCTTTCAAATCTTTACTGGACAAAAAGCAAAAAACTAAACATCTGTATACCATAGGGAACAATATTCCCTTGATAAAGGTGGGCTACTTGAGAAGTCAAAGAGCCCCTCTTCCAAATATAATTCCTACTATTTCCTTAGTTCAGGTCACCCCAGCTATGTATGGTGTGTATATAATTTCATCTTTCTAGGGTTTCAGTTAAGACTAGTAATGACCATGTGTTTAAAGACTGATTCATATTTTTTCTGTCAGTTCAGAAAGAATGTCAATGATTCTACAGAGGAAAATTCCCCAAACAAAATCCACTTGAGACAATTTACATTCCCCACACAGAAGCAGAAAACTGTGGCTATCATCAATATGAACCAGCATTTTTGCTAAAGCCCCTAAGTACAGCCAAGAATTAAGTTCTCCATTGTTTTTAAGTAGGTGCTAATCTTTTTGAAGATCTAGGGCATTGCATTCTACTCCTTTGTACAAATTTAGTCAATCAACAGGCTAAGAAAGCACCACATACTACTATTACAGAAAGTTATTGTGGACAGACTTTTCAATTTTCATTGCCTTCCCTAGTGGTCAGTAGCATTGCTCTGAAATGCTATAAATCTGATTCAGAGGTTGCCATAGTGAATGCAATTTATTTTGATGGAACTAGAGGTCTAAATCCTAAATCACATGATTCTCTATACCCTCATTTTCCTCCTGGCCCTATTCTTGGCTTTGTGACTTCAAAACCATAGCCTAGAGGGGAGAGGAGAGGAGGCACCTGTAGCCTCCAGGCCACATATGGACTTCTAGGCCTTTAGGCATGGCCTTTTGACTGAGTCCAAGTTTTACAGAGCAAATCCTTTTATTAAGGGGATCTGTTCTGTGAAGTTTGGACTCAGTCAAAGGGTTGCAGTTGAGAACGTAGAGGGCCACATGTGGCCTTGAGGCCACAGGTTCTCCATCCCTACTGTAGCCCATTCTCTCCCACAAACCCTGGCCCTTTTCACTTCCCTTTTGTTTGTTACCTTCCCTCGTTAGAATATAAGCTTTTTGAGAGTAGGAATAATTCTTTTTGCTTGTAATTGTATCCCCAGTACTTAACACCCTACCTGACACATAGTTAGCACTTAATAAATACTTGTTTCCTTCCTTCCACTGATCCTTCTTGCCTTGCTTTTAGATGACCAGTGGTGTCCTAAAGTGCAGAGAAAGTAAAATTCTCATGTTCCTGATATCTCCTTCAACATATTTGTCTTTTCCATATTGTAGGGATGATACCAGAACGTAGATAGTGGTGGTGGGAGTGGGGGGATTACCTAACAAATCTTCATGCAGATGGATGAAGGGATTTGGGGAAAAGTTCCATTTCAAGCCAGGCATTTATAATCTTCCACAATCTGGTTCCCACCCACCTTGACAAACTAATTTCAAACGGTGCCCCTTTATTTATAGGTTCATAGGATCATTGATTTCTATCTGAAAGTGACCAGAGAGGCCATCAAAACCTAATCCCCTTATTTAACAGATAAGGAAATTGGAGCAAAAAGTGGCTGCACAACCTGTCCAGAGTGACCTAGCCAGCTAAGTATCTGAAGTAGGATTTCAAACCAGGTCTTCCCATCTCCGAGTCCTGAACTCTCTCTACTCTCTATAAAGCCAGAATTTGTCTGAGGTGAGAATTTAACCCAGGTCATCCTGCCTATATTGTCCATGCTATTTCAGAAAGTCAATGTTCTATCCACTGCTTCTTGCAGCCCTGCCTCCAAACATTCTATGTTCCAGTCAAACTGACTTAAGAGCTGTTTCCTAAAACCAGAATGCCATTCCCTATATGCATACCTTTGCTCAGGCTCTTCCCCATGCCTAGAATGTTCATCCTCCTCAGCTCTACTCCCTAGAACTGACATTTTCCTTCTAGACTCAGATACCTCCTGCATGATACCTTTTTTGCTCTTTCTAGTTGGTAACATTCTCTCTCCCCTGAAATTACCCCATCAGTAATTAAATTTCCTCATCTGTGCCCATGTTGTGTACCCCCAGCAAAAGAATGAGCTCCTTGAGTGCAGAAATTGTCTTTACATTCCCAGCATCTATCATACCTCCTGAGACATAGCAAGTGCTTAATAAATATTGAACTGAATTGAATTCAATTGGTCAAGGAGAAAGGTAAGCTGCCACAAATCCCTTTAAGCTCATTTCCTGTGTGATTTATGTATTAAATATAGGCAGGAATGATGCTAGCTCAACCTCCAAAAGAATTGAAGATGGAGAAAGGAATATTTGCTAGTTAAACAGCAATAAGGAAATAAAGCAAATGCAGAGAAAAGAGACTTTTTAAACATTCTGCTTTCTCTTTCCATCCTAGAATCATTTAATCTCTCTCTTCTGCCTTCCAATACTTCCTTCCTTCCACTGATCCTTCTTTCCTTCCTTTTAGATGAGCAGTGGTATCCTAGTTAGAGAACAGAGAAAGTAAAATTCTCGCTGTTCCTGATATTTCCTTCAACAGATTCATCTTTTCCATATTGTAGGGACGATACTGAAGCATAGATAGTGGGAGGAATACATACCTGTATTCCTGTCTTCCAAAAATTTAATTTGACCTTGTTACTACTTCTAGCTCTCATCCTACTTCCCTTTCCTTTCATAGGAAAACTCTGTAAATAAATGACCTATACAGGCTTCTCTCATTATCTCACCATCCCCACCCTCCTTTAATGCTTCCCAATCTTTCTTCCATTCCTATCATTCCATTGAAACTGCTCTAAATTGAGTGAGATTTCCTCTTAACTGTCCAATGATTTATTTCAGTGTGAATCTTTTCCCCTCATTGATCCTATAAACCCTCTCCTCTTTCTTGACTTTCCCTCCTTCCTTAGTTTCCACAATATTAAATCTTACTTCTCTGACCTACCTAGTCCTACTCCTTAATTCTCAATATACCACAGAGTTCATTCTTGGCCCTTTATCCCTCTCTAGTTGTGCCCATCCCCTTCAAAATGCTCATCACTTCTCTTCCTATATCACCCAATTCTACTTCAGAAAATTTACCTTTCATTTTAAATTTCAGATTTATTTTTCTAGTCGTCTACAAGATACATCCACTAATGTGCATTTCCACAACCTCAAACTCCAAACATCATCATTATCTTCCCTGCCTAGCAAACTGTCTTTCAAACCCCCTTCTCCACTGCTGCCCAAAGCACCAGTTTGCTGGCCAGTCTTAAAATCTTGGAATCATTTTTCATTCCTCACCCTTTTTTGTGATCCGTATTCAACCTAAACCAAATCCTGGCATTGTTTCCTTCTTGTCTGTCTCCTCCTTTTCATTTCCATTCCCAATATCCTAATCTAAAGTACTAACTACCAGGGGGTGGAGCCAAGATGGCAGCTGGAAAGCAGGGAGTGGCTTAAGCTCTCCCCCAAATCCCTACAGACACCTGTAAAAAATGGCTCTGAACAAATTCTAGAGCTGTGGAATCCATGAAAGAGCAGAGGGAAGCAAGTCTCCAGCCCAGGAAAGCCTGGATGGTTCCTGGGAAGGGTCTATCACACCATGCTGGGAGTGGAGCGCAGCCCAGCTTGGGCCACAGCAGGACCAACCAGACTGGGAGTCGGGTGGATCAGGCCTTGGGGCCATGAATCATGGAGCCTTAGCAGTTACCAGACTTCTCAACCCACAAACACCAAAGACAACAGAGCAGGTTAGTGGGAAAACTGCTGAGGTGGCTTGGCAGTAGCAGCAGCAGGAAGCCCCTACGGCTGCTACCAGAGCTCCAGTGGAAGCTGCTTCTGGCCCCAGGCTCACATGGTGGGAGGAATCAAGCAGCAGATCAGAGTGGGAGTGCAGGGAGGGCTTTCCTGGCACAGAGGCAGGGTTCTCTTCCTTTGCCCTGCTTGGATATGGGTCTTGGGGCTGGTTGGCAGATCTTGGGGGAGGAGAAGTGCTGCTGTGGCAGAGCTTGCAGTGACTGTGGAGTAGAAGTAGCTCTGAAAACAGCAGTGCAGCCCCTAAAGCTTGGGACAAAGTGCTCTCTACTCTACAAGGAGTCATACTCCGACAAAAAGCTCAAGGGTCAAGTAGTTGGCTAGGAACATGAACAGGCAGCAAAAAATGACTCAGGATCAGACTATAAAATCTTTTTTTGATGACAAAGAAGATCAAAACAAACATCCAGAAGAAGTCAACAAAGTCAAAGAGCCTACATCAAAAGCCTCCAAATAAATATGAATTGGTCTCAGGCCATGGAAGAGCTCAAAGAGGATTTGGAAAAGCAAGTTAGAGAAGTAGAGGAAAAATTGGGAAGAGAA
The DNA here is from genome assembly GCF_011100635.1 of Trichosurus vulpecula. Classification (NCBI taxonomy): domain Eukaryota; kingdom Metazoa; phylum Chordata; class Mammalia; order Diprotodontia; family Phalangeridae; genus Trichosurus; species Trichosurus vulpecula. The sequence continues at coordinate 301,530,104 of NC_050573.1, read as the reverse complement.
ATGAGAAGCATATGAGAAAACCATGAAAAACAAGTCAATGACTTGCTAAAGGAGACCTAAAAAATGCTGAAGAAAATAACACCTTAAAAATAGACTAACCCAAATGGCAAAAGAGCTCCAAAAAGCCAATGAGGAGAAGAATGCCTTGAAAGGCAGAATCATCCAAATGGAAAAGGAGGTCCAAAACACCACTGAAGAAAGTACCACCTTAAAAATTAGATTGCACCAAGAGGAAGATAGTGACTTTATGAGAAATTAAGAAATTATAAAACAGAACCAAAGGAATGAAAAAATAGAAGACAATGTGAAATATCTCATTGGAAAAACAACTGACCTGGAGAATAGATCCAGGAGAGATAATATAAAAATTGTTGGGGGCAAGTAGGTAGCACAGTGAGTAGAGTGCCGGCCCTGGAGTCAGGAGGACCTGAGTTCTAATCCAGCCTCAGACACTTGACACAAGTACTAGCTGTGTGACCTTGGGCAAGTTACTTAACCCCAATTGTTCTAACCAAAAAAAAAATTATTGGACTATCTGAAAGCCATGATCAAAAAAAAGAGCCTGAACATCATCTTTCAAGGAATTATCAAGGAAAACTGCCCTGATATTCTAGAACCAGAGGGTAAAATAGAAATTGAAAGAATCCACTGATCATCTCTTGCAAACCATCCCAGAAAGAAAACTCCTAGGAATATCATCACCAAATTCCAGAGTTCCCAGGTCAAAGAGAAAATACTGCAAGCAGCCAGAAAGAAACAATTTGAGTATTGTGGAAACACAATCGGGATAACACAAGATCTAGCAGCTTCCACATTAAGGGATTGAAGGGCTTGGAATATGATATTCTGGAGGTCAAAGAAGTTAGGATTAAAACCAAGAATTACCTACCCAGAAAAACTGAGTATCATGCTCCAAGGCAAAATATGGATTTTCAATAAAATAGAAGACTTTCAAGTTTTCTCAATGAAAAGACCAGAGCTGAATAGAAAAGCTGACTTTCAAATACAAGAATAAAGAGAAGCATGAAAAGATAAACAAGAAAGAGAAATCATAAGAGACTTACTAAGGTTGAACTGTTTTGTTTACATTCCTACATGGAAAGACGATGTTTGTAATTCATGAGACGTTTGTCAGTATTAGGGTAGTTGAAGGGAATATACATACACACACACACACACACACACACATATATATATATACACAAATACGCATACATGTATATGTATAGATAGAGGGCACAGGGTGAGTTGAATATGAAGGGATGATATCTAAAAATTAAATTAACATTAAGGGGTGAGAGAGGAATATATTGAGAGAGGGAGAAATGGAGAGATAGAATAGGGTAAAATATCTCACATAAAAGTGGCAAGAAAAAAGCAGTTCTGTTGGAAGGGAAGAAGGGGCAGGTGAGTAGGAATGAGTGAATCTTGCTCTCATGGGATTTGACTTGAGGAGAGAATAACATACACACTCAATTGGCTATCTTATCCCACAGGAAAGTAGGGGGAAGGAGATAAGAGAGGGGGGAATGACAGAAGGGAGGGCAGATTGGGGGAGGAGGTAATCAAAAGCAATCACTTTTGAAAAGGGACAGGGTCAAGGGAGAAAATTGAATAAAGGGGAACAAGATAGGATGGAGGCATATACAGTTAGCCTTTCACAACATGATTATTATGGAAGTGTTTTGCATAATGATACATGTGTGGCCTGTGTTGAATTGCTTGCCTTCTTAGGGAGGGTAGGTGGGGAGGGAAGAGGGAAGAGAATTTGGAACTCAAAGTTCTTAAATTGGACGCTCAAAAAAAGTTGTTTTTGCATGCAACTGGGAAATAATCTATACAGGCAATGGGGTATAGAAATCTATCCTGCCCTACAAGAAAGTAAGGGGAAAGGTGATGGGGGGAGAGTGGAGTGACAGAAGGATGGACTGACTGGGGAATGGGGAGGAGGGTAGAAATGGGGAGAAAATTCATAACTTAAAATCCTGTGGAAAAAAATGTTGAAAACTAAAAATATTAAATAATAAAAAAGTCATAAAAATTTTTTTAAAACTATAAAGTACTAACTACCCTTCCTGACTCCAGCATTGCTTTGTTCTAATCTATCCTACATGTAGCCATTGATTAATCTTCCTAAAATGCCTTAATCATCAGTCTTTCCCCTCAGGGAAACTTATAAAGTCTCCCTTTGTCTTATTAAATCAAATCCAAACTCTAGATTTGCTAAAACCTATTTGTATCATATTGATCAACCTAATTCTTTGTGACTTGTCAATGAGAGAACCTTCTAATGCAGTTATGCTTTTTACCTCATAGGATCAATCCTACTAATGTCATCGTATTTCATCATCATGATATGAATGAATGAATGAGTGAATGAATGAATAAAAAGCATTAATTGTTCACTATGTACCTAGGGCAGCTAGGTGGTTTAGTGGATTGAGTGCTGGGCATGGAGTCCAGAAGACCTGAGTTCAAATCTGTCTTCAGACACTTACTAGCTATGTGACCCTGGGCAAGTCACTTAATCATGTTTGCCTTGGTATCCCCATTTATAAAATTAGCTAGAGAAGGAAATGAAAATTGCTTCAGTATCTTTGCCAGTAAAATCCTAAATGGGACCCTGAAGACTCAGACATTACTGACATAACTTAAGAACAATTGTGCCACATACTGCGTGTGCCACATAGTGTGCTAAGGGATACAGATATAAGCACAAAAAACAAGATAGTACCTGACCTTGAGGTCAGGGAATATATAGGGAAAAATAGGTTATGTAGGGGAGTTGGTGGCTGGGTTGAGGTCATTTGGTCAGGGTTATAACAGAGATTGTTAATGAAGTCATAGAAGTCATAACACATAGAAGTCATTTCTAGGAATGATAGAATTGATTTGATTGCTACTGTATTCATTAAACAAGAGAAGGTTACCTGTCCATCAGCATAACAGGATGATGATCAGAGGGCAGCAGGGTGGTCTGGGGCTGGCTAGATATAATGAACTATCACCAATCAGGAGAACACGGACCTAGAATGGGAGCTAGAGGTCCTCGTAAGAGTTAGAAGGTAGAGTAACAGAGCAAGAATAGCTGGGCAACAATGTTGGGTCTGTAGCTGACTAGATACGATGGATTCTCACTAAGAGTGGAAGCCAGACGACCAGACTGAAGGCTGAGGATGGAGCAGGGGTACTGGAAACAGCATAAAGAGAGTTCGTTCTGGACTCAGAAGACAGCATTTCAAATCCTTTCTCTGACTCCTACTTCCTGTGTGATGTTGAACAACTCACTTACCCTTTCCAAACCTCTATGTTCTCACCTTCAAAAAAAAGTTGAATTAAATGGCCTCTAGGGACCTTTCCAATTTGAGCATACAGTCCTTTGAGCTCTCATTAACTTGCTTTTGCTGTTTTTGATTGGAATGTCTTTCCTCTTATTCTCCACCCATCAGCTGAAATCATCAAATTCACTGGATCCTAGTATCTAAAACCTGGAAAGAAAATCAGAGACCAATTATTTTCAACCTGAACATGGCCAAGAATTTTCACAAAATTATCATCCAACCATGAAATCATAAGGTCATAGTCATGAAAGGGACTTGAAAGGAAGCACCTACTTCTCCAGGTTGTTGTGATGACCAAATGCGATAGCATTTGTAAAGAGCTTAGTGTGTCCCTGGCACATAGTAAAAGCTTAAGAAGTAGTTGTTTCCTTCCTTCCTTAAAAATAATATACCTCATAGAGTTTTGAGGAAAGTGCTTTGTAAACTGCAAAGTGCTGTTAAAGCCTGAAAGCTGTTAAAATTAAAATTAAAGTCATTGCTGTTTTTTAGTTCAATTCTCTAATTCCACATATGAGGAAATGGAAACTGCTGAGGTAAAATGACTTATCTAAGGTCACACAAATGGCTGCGGGCAAAGCTAGGACAAGAACTCACATGTTCTTCCTGGTCCAATGTTCTTTCCATGACTCTAGGCTAATTCAATACCTTTATTGAAATCACACTACCAGGCCAACACTGTTTTACGACAATGGTGTCAAATTCAAGCAGAAGCAGAAGCCACTAAGTGGTATATAAGGATCCCCTCAGACCACATGTTGACTTAAAAAAGCACATGTTAGTGTCATCTATGTTTTATTCTGTTTTGCTTACATTATTAAATATTTCGCAATTACATTTCCATTTGGTTTAGGCCACGCTCAGGAGTGCAAGCCATGTGTTTGACACCCCTGTTTTAGGGTTTTTAAAAGGAATATAAAATGCCATTCTTGGCCACAAGAAACTTATAAACTTATTCAGGAGCAGATAAGTGTACGTGGAATATTTAAAGACCAGCCTAGGGAAATTTATAACTCATTGATAAAATGGCAATATAGAAAATCAAAGTAAGACAAGGTCACTGGTTGTTAGTAGAACCTGGGAAAAAGTTCTGAGAGAAGTTTCCCTTACGAGATAAAGTCCAAATTCTTAGCCAGATATTCAAAGACTTACATAATCTCTCTCTATTTCCTTTCCAATCTATCTACCACTCCTCCCTCAGTAAACCATAAGTCAAGCCAGTTTTTTCATGTACTCCAAATACACTATACTCCTTCCTACCTTTCTACTTCAATCCATGCATTTCCTTCTTCTTTCTACCAATCTAAATTCTAAATATCCTTCATTCTTGTGACATTCCTCCCCCAGGCCCTTTCCTCTACTATCACTGGTGATTTCCTTCTAGAGCCTCTATTTCCTGAAAAGACTCATCTCCTATGTGTACATCCCTGGAAAGTACATTACCAAGGTAAGTGAACTTATTTATAGCATTCGAAATTTTTCCATATGGTATAATCAATGGTTCTACATATCTATGGTGCGGTGCTGGCTGGTAGAGAACCTGTGTTTTCTTGGTGTTAATTTTAGGCCCAAATTAACACAAGCATCAGAGAATCGATCCAGACTTTGTAGCATCTGAGCTCAGAGGCTGCACTGAGTGCATAATCAGATGCAAACGAAAAGTCCAAGGATGACTGCAATAAGTAAAAGAACAGTAGAGCAGGAATTTGGCCATAGGAAGCTACAAAATAAGGACTTAGTCATAGTGGACCAGGTAAGAGGTCAGTGGCTAGAACCAGGGCCTCACCTGAGTTCTGACCTAGCCTGAAAGTAGAGTCAAAATAATTGATTAAATAGAAATATGAATAAAATGATTATATATATGTATATATGTGTACATATATACATATATATATACATATTTGTGTCTAATTGTAGTCATCTCTAGGGTGGTGGGGGGAGGGAATTAAAAAAAAAGAAATTTACATGATAAATTTATTATATATTTTGAAAGAATAGCAAGTTGTATATAATAGATTTAGAGTTTCATGTGCAATCATCTTTTTATTATTCTACCTTGTGGAAGTGCTTGTTTTATTTCATAAATTAAAAATAAAATAAATACAGTTTTTGAAAGAGAACACTTACTATGTTCCAGGCACTCTGCTAAGGAATGATGTCCCTGACCACGAGGGGCTCATGTTCTAGTTGGGAAAATAATATGCAAATTACAACATGCAAATATCATTTTTGTTGCATGTATATTATGATATCTATAAATTATATACATAAGTATATAAACTATGATATGTAAACATTCATAGGTGTATATATGATAGTATATACATACGGGGTTATTAGCAATATATTTAAGTAGAACATGATAAATATATGAATAATTTTATTAATATAATAATGTATAATAAGCATGTTATTAAATATAAATTATATGTGTATATATTTATGTAGCATATATCATTTATATTATATATAATATGTATATTAAAAATTACTTCAGCAAGGAGAGATGCAGAAGCCAGAGTCAGGTCAAGCAATATTCACAAACACAGAAAAACAGATTTTCATGGAGTAACTTTCCAGATTATATCCTTTTAGTATAGTACCGTCAAAGGTTTTTAAAGCTATCTTATGATTTTACAACTGTATAGATACATATGACAACACCTCTTGTTTCATGAACCAAATAAAATTAGTCAAAGGGTCATATGCATCCTAAGGATAGAATTTTCTTCATCTCTGCTTACCATAAGACTTTAAAATAGCAGGTACACAAATATTGCCTGTCAAAAAATTATTGGAATATCATTTGTGTATGTGCATATGTGTATGTGTTTAATTCAATTTAATTAGTCAATGGGTAACATAGTCAGACCTACACTTTAGTTAGTCAGTGGGCTATCAGAGTCATTTTCCTCTTTGTCCTTCACATTAGGTCAGAGCAGAGAGGAGAAAGGGTCCAGAATTTCCAAGAACTTTGACCAGCTACAGAAAAATTCTTATAATGATTCTGCTTTGGTCATATCTGAAAATTTTTAAAAGCTAACAACTTCAGGTTAATCAATATTACTAAGTAAGATGCATGGTTAGTAGGGAGAAGCAGGAAAGAAGTGACATAGAGACCAGGCTCTGTCTGCTCTTCATTATGAAAAAGCCTGGATATAGCTCCTATGTAGGAGTAGAGAGAGAGCCTTGGGAAAATATAAACTACAAAGTGGATGGGGGAGATTTTGGTGTTTTGGTGCTTGATGCTAGCGGAAGGAAATGTGCTCTTCAGATTGAATCACTTTGAAAACCCTGCCATGTGACAAGACCTGAGTTCAAATTCCAACTATCATGTACTACCCATATGACATTGGACAAGCTATTTAATCTGTCTTGACCTCAATTTCCTCACATGTAAAAAGGGGCAGTTAAACTATATAAACTTCAAGATCTCTTCCAGCATGAAATTTATGATCCTATGTTATTCTCATCCAGCTGCCTGTAAATGCCTCACTATCCACAATCTTTTAAATGGAGAAAAAGTGGTGTTTTCCACTTGACTGTATTAGAAATTGGGCTGGCACTTAGCAAATCATTAGCAAAGCAAGGACCACTAAAGCCAAGTTGCTCTGCTCCTTTGAAGTGATCCATCAGAGCACTTAACGCTATTTCCCATCCTTCTTCCTAGCATTTTGTGAGATTGAATGAATTTCCCATTTGTAAAGTAGCGTTTCATAAAATGCATAGAAACACAAAGCAGTAGTGCTTAGAGAACATTCATGTGCCAAGTATTCAGAATAATAGAGCTTTTTTATCTCCAATGATATCAAATAGCATAATTCTCACAGAATCTCAGAGTGGCCATCTAGTATAATGTGAACCTGAATAGGAATCTCCTCTATAATATAAGCAACAAGTGGGTATCCAGCCATTGCTTGAAGACCACTCATAAAGGGGACCCTGCTACCTCCTAAGGCAGGCTGTTCTCCTTTGGGATAGCCATAATTGTTGAACCAAGTCAACAAGAAATTCTTAAACACCTACTATGTGAGAGGGACTATGCCAAGCCCTAGGGATACAAAGAAAGGCAAAAACATCCTCTACTCTCAAGGAGCTCATAATTCTAATAAGCAAGACAGTAAGGAAATAAACAAATACAAATGAGATAGATACTAAATAAATTGAAGATAATCTCAGAAGGAAGTTCCACACTAGGGTTAAAGAAGATCAAGAAAGACTTCTTCCAGAAGGTTGGACTTCAGCTGAGACTTGAATGATTCTAGGGAAGACAAAAGGCTGACATGGGAGTTTCAGAACTAGACCAGCCAATGAAAATACAGAGCCAGCCATTTTTGAATAATGGCAAGAAGGCCAGTGTCAATGGATTGTATAGTAAGTGGATGTGTGGAGGTGGGAGAGCAGGAGGTAATAAGATATAAGATCAGAAGATTAGGAAGGGACCAGGTTGTGAAGGGATTTAAAAACCAAACCTATGATTTTATGCTTGATCCTTGAGGTAATAGGGAATCATTGAAATTTATCAAAAAGAGGGGTAACATAGTCAGACCTGCACTTTAAGAAGATCAGTTTGACGTATGAATGGAAGATGAATTGGTCTAAAAAGAGACAAGTAAGGAGAGCAACCAGAAACCTCTTGGAATAGTACAGACATTAGATGATGAAGGCCTGAACCAGAGTAGTGGCAGAGAGGAGATATTATGAAGGTAGAGGTTACAGTACTTAGTAATTCTTTGGCTATGAGGGGGTGGGGATGGAAAAGAATGAGGAATCAAAGATGACATCTAGGTTGTGAACCTCTGTGACTAGAAGGATGGTGGCACTTTTAACAGTAATAAGGAAGTTAGAAAAAGGACAGTAAGCCTAAGGGGAAAGATATATTTTCAGTTTTGGATGTTGAGTTTAAGATATCTCCAAGACATCCAGTTCAGTACATCTGATAGGCAGTTGGAGATGAAAAACTGGAGGTCAGGCAAGAGATTAGGGCTAGACAAATAGATCTGAGAATCTGCATGAAGAACATAATTGAATCAATGGAAGGTGATTAACTAATCAAAATTGTATAGAGGGAAAAGAAAAGAAGGGCCAGGGTAGAGCTTTGAAAGATACCCATGGTTATCAGGCACAATCTGGAAGGAGATTCAGCAAAGGCGACTAAGAAGAAGGGTTCAGCCAGGTAAGATGGGAATATCACCAAAAAATCACCAAAAAAACCTAGAGAGAATTGAGTACCAAGGAGAAGGTGATTGAGAGCATCAAAGTCTTCAGAGGAGTGAAGAAAGACAGAGACTGAAAAAAGGCCATTAGATTAAAAGATCATTGGAGAGAGCAGTTTCAATTTAATGATGATGTCAGAAGTCAGACTACAGAAAATTGAAAAGAGTGAGAGGAAAGGAAATAGAATCACTCCTTGAGGAGTTTAACTGTAAAAAGCAAGACAGATATAAGATGATTGCCAGCATGGAAGAACAGATTCAAGTGATAGGTTTGTTGTTGTTGGTTTTGTTTGGTCTTCGATTTTGGTTTCTGAGAATGGGGAAATCATAGAAGTGTGTGTAAAGTAGTTGGGAAGCAGCTACAGATTAAAGATTAGTGAGAGAGTGGATGTGATGGAGGGAGCAATCTGCTTGTTAAAATAGGATGGAAAGTGATCACTTTGCAAGGAGAAAGTCCACTTCTGCTCCTGAGAAAGGACTATGAGAAGATATTAATACAAGGCATTGGAGAGATGTGTGATGAGGTAGGGGAAGGGGAGAAAATAGGGAGCTTTTGGTAAAAGGCCTCAATATTTTTTTGAGTTCCTAGATAAGATGATGGGGAGAAGGGCAGCCAAAGAAAATTTGAGGAAGGATGAAAAAGTTTAGAAAAGCCACTGTTTTGATTGGGATAAAATATTTATTTTGTGTTGGTTGTTATTTAGTTGTTTCAGTCATGTCTGACTCTTCATGACCTCATTTGGGGTTTTCTTGGCAATGATACTAGAGTGGTTTGCCATTCCCTCTCCAGCTCATTTTACAGATGAGGAAACTGAGGTAAAGAGTTAAGTGACTTGCCTAGGCCCACACAGCTAGTAAGTATGTAAGGCCAGATTTGAACTCAGGTCTTCTTAACTCCAGGCCTGCCACTCTATCCATTTTGTCACCCAGCTGTCCATGAATGTATTAGAAAGATAGAAACAATTGCCTTGCCACAGTGAGGACCCAGTTGAGATCAGGCAACATAAATTCATAGTGGACCTAGTCAACACAGTTTATTGCAGCAGCGCATGAGTTAAGATGGCAGACTTTGGGGAGTAATCCAAGACTGAGGTTTGGCAGGGAAAGTTCTTTGATAGGATAAGTAGGTAAAGAACTTGAAAGATGAGGACAGAATAAATAAATCAACTTTACTGATTTAACAAGAAGTCAATATGGGGAAGAGAGGAGAATATATCCAGTGCAGTGGTGAAGTAAGCCATGGGAGAGCATGGTTTCTCCCTGGAGAAACCTCCACCCTGAAGCCTTGCTATCCTGACTTTTTAACTCCCTTATCTAGACAATAATATCAGGAAAAGCCGCAGCAATACTTCACCTCACTTCCACCTGGACTCACATTCTGGACTACTCATCATTAGCAGTCATCATTCACCTTTCCCCCAAACTCCTCTTTGGGCATGATTTTCCCCATTACAAACTAAGTTCCTTGAGGACAGGGACTGTTTTGCTTGCTTATATCTGAATACTCACTGCTTAGCAAGGTGCCTGGCTTGCTGTTACTCAGTTCTTTCAATCATGTCTGACTCTTCATGACCCTATTTGGGTTTCTTGGTAAAGACACTGGAGTGGTTTGAAATTTCCTTCTCCAGCCCATTTTACAAATGAGGAAACTGAGGCAAACATGGTTAAGTGATTTGTCCAGGGTCACACAGGTCATAAGTGTCTGAGGCTAGATTTGAACTCAAGAAGATGAGTCTTCCTGACTTCAGGCCCGACACTCTATCTACTTGTACCACCTATCCGCCCTACCTAGCACACAGCAAGTTCTTAATAAATAAATGGTCTAGCTACCTAGATATCTAGTCTCTCTCCTGATCTCCAGTCTCTTATATCCTACTGCCTGTTTGAAATAGAAAATTAGATGTACCATAAGTTTCTAAAACTCAGTATTTCCAGAACAGAACTCATTATCTTTCTCTTGAAAATTCACCCCCATTCTGAACTTCTCCACTTCTGTGAAGGGAAAAACCATCTTTCAAGTCACCCAGGTTTTCAACCCCAGAGTCATCCCTAAGTCTTTATTCTTCCTCACCCAACATATCCTGTCAGGTGCCAAGTGTTGTCCATTCCACCTCCACAGCATCTCTCACAGCTATCCCCTTCTTTCCACACATAATGCCATAACTCTGGTTTAGGCCTTTATTGCCTCTCATGTGGACTATTGCAACAGTATTCAAATTGGTCTACATGCTGCAAATCTAATCTTTCTCTAATGCATCCACTACACAGATGGCAAAGTGATTTTCTTAATGCTCGTCTGACCGTGTCACTCTCTCAATAAACTCCAAAAGACCCTTTATTGTCTCTAAAATCTGCCCCAAACTCTTCTGTTTGGCATTTAAGGCAACTTTGATCCAAACTACCTTTCCAGACTCATTATTTATTATTCTCATCCACATACTCTGTCATCTAGCCACATCAACATTCTTGGTGCTACTCACACATGACCTTCTTTCTCCCATCTCTGTGCCTTTGTGGAAGCTCTTTCCTATTCCTGGAATGCCCTTCTACCCTCATCTCTACCTCTTAGAATCCTTGGCTTCCTTCATAGATTTATTCAAGTACCACCTCCTACGAGAGACCTCTTCTAATCCTCATAGTTGATATTACCTCCCTCTTCCCCACATTTACCTTTTGCTTACTTAATATATATTTTACAAATGCAAACAGAAATTACAAACAGAGAAACTATAAACAGAACAAATAATACCAATCAACAGACAGGCTTCTAGCTATCTGACGAAAGCTATACATACATAGTTACCAGAGAGAGACAAACCAACCGGGGGCTCCATAATGGCTACCCAGAGTCTCCACACCAACACTCTTCCAGTGAGCGAGCCCCAAATAAAATGCTAACCTCAGAGTATACATACACTTCTTCAGTGTCAGAGCACTTCATGCCTCTCAAGGGTTTCATGCCTCTTGAGGGTCCTTGCATTCTCATATAGTGGGGCGATTGACACAGATGGGATAGGGGCTAGAATACTGAATGGGTAATCAGGAAAAACTAAATCCAAATCCTGGCCCTGATATGTATTAGTTGTATGAATATGCACAAATTGTTTCACTTTTCTGAACCTTAGTTTTCTCAGATCTGCAGAATGGGAATAATTATAACTACAATACTTTCCAAGGAGAGATCTTGAGATATATCAATAGGCTAATGTAGGTAAAGTGCTTTATAAACCCCTAAATACCATATGAAAGTTGGTTCCCTGTGGCACCATAGAATAGCAGATTGAGCGCTAGACCAGGAATCAAGAGGATCTGTAAGGGCAAGTAAAGTGGGATTTTTGTTGGCTTTTGTTTTGGAGTGCTTCTCAGCACTAAGGCAATCAAGCACCTTTGATTGAGTCTTGCCTTTGTTTGTAGGAAGGCCCACACCCTTTTGCTAGTTAGGTAATGAGAGGTGTGAAACACTGAAGAGGTATGAAACCCTTGAGAGGTGTGAAACACAAATGGTATCTTCAACTATTTTAATCAAAATAATTAGATTTTTTTCTGCTGATTCCCAGAGGGAAGGACTGGAGTAAAGTACTGAAATGTACAGATTGCTATATTTCCTCTCTTTATCAGAAAAACTTAATTGTGTTGTATTGGAATGCATACTGATCTTCTAGTCAGAAGTCCTAGGTTCAAGTCTAAGCTCTGATATCAAGACTATGAACAAAACATTTAATCTCTCTCAGTCTAAATTATGTACCATATATATATATATATATATATATATATATATATATATATATATATATATATACACACACACATATATACATATATATATATATATGAGATATTATTGCTGACAATTGGATTGTTTCTCCTAAGATAAGGTATGAAAGTAAAATATGGATGAACACATCAAGAGTGTTTTTGTTGTTCAATAGTGTTTCAGTCATGTCTGATTCTTTGGAACCCTATTTCTTGGCAAAGATATTAGTTTGCCATTTCCTTCTCCAACTCATTTTATAGATGAGGAAACTGAGGCAAATGGGGTTAAATGGCTTCCCAACAGAGTCACACAGCTAGTAAGTATCTGAGGCCAGATTTGAATTCAGGAAGATGAATCTGCCTGATTCCAGGCCCGACCCTCTATCCATGAGTGCTGTAGAGGGAGGTTATTTTTTAGGCAGAGGTTGTGTTAGAGAACTTCTAATGTCCCACATAGCTCTAAGATTATTTTTATGATATAGCCGATAACAATATCATACTAACTCATATTCAGAATCAAGTGAAATTTAGTAAAGAGGATGGTTGGAGGAAAGGGGGGAAAGAGTATTTGACAAGTAGAAGACATGTGGAGGATAAGAAGAAACTAGGTAACTTCAAAAAAAATTTTTAAAAGGTACTGTATCATAAGGTCAGCAGTACAAGCTAAGTGAACAAAAATAATATTATTATAAAACCTAATATGGTCCATCCAATAGTCAAACGTCCCTTAGAAAGCCAAGGCTTTCCTAAAGGAAAAGACAAGAGTAGCAATTCATAATTTTTGAGGTAGTATATGAGCTTCTTAAGGACAGAATCTAATTTTTATTTTGTTTTGATATTCCAGTGTCTAGCAAAGCATTTAACATAATAGGCACTTAAGAAATGTTGGTAAAATTGAATAGAATGGAATAGATGCCTAATGTGAACCTAATAGTACCAGCAAGTACATTTCTGGGGTGGTCAAAATTAATTAAATCCCTGAAGGAATTTAAATTATAAGTCTGATTGAGTGAAAACCAACTCCTTGGGAAGTGATAAAGCATTCACTGAATACTTCTGATTCCATATTAGGCAGCCAAAAAGTTTGAAGGGAAATACCACAAAGTTTTAAATAGAGGTGAATAGAAATTAGGTCTCACCCTCACCTTTTCTTCCTCACAAGAGAATTAAATATACTAAGGTCATGAAATATATCACCATTTTAAGTTCCATTCTATAGTGTTTTATCTTCACACTTTGCCTCTTTTTTCCAATTAATAGTCCATTTGCAGAATGCATATGCACTTATTTCAGTCCTCTATGGCTCATTAGAGAGACCCTAGCAGTGATGTGTTCCATTTCCTTTGGTGTAATATGAATGTATTCATTAAGATGATACTATAAAATAACCAATAAGGTCAATTTCTAATATCTAAAAAGAAATAAAGCAAAAGTTACTTTCCAACTTAAAAGAAAGTAATTCTATTTGTTTTGAGGTTTCTTTTAGAATCAGAGTAAATGGGTGGGAGGGAACTCTAGAAGCAATTTTATAGTATAGCCTGACCTCTTGTTCAAATGTATTACATTTCAGAGTATCAGATTTGACAAGATGAAGGGATAGATCATTACACTGTGCTAGCAAAAGCAAATGATTAATAAATATATAATTGTGGGGTGGGAGAAGCATCCCTATATTTACTCTCTGAAAAACGCCATCCCATTTTATATATGAGACCATTAGTCCTCTCCAAATGGCAGAGCAGAACACAAATTGGTCTGACTTGTGAAAAGATGGGATATGAGCCTGTTAATGGGCCATCACATTCTATTATGTTCTTTTTTCCTTTTCTTTTTTCAACTGTTCCAAGGGAGAGAAAATGCACCTTTTTACTTAAGGAGTTATTTCTTTGGCAATGCTCTCTTGCTTCAGACAGATTTTCTCTTTCTTGCCTCAAGACTATTTCCATTTAGAAGCTGATATTCCTTCTCCCCATACTCTGAATAGTAAACATAATTGGTAACATTTTATTTCTTTTGCTAATTTGAAATAGAATTGACAGGAAAATTCTGATTGATAGTAGACAGACAACATTAATTTAACTTTAGGGGAAAGAAAGGTAGGTCAAGGGAACCTTTTATGAAATGACAATTTCATACGGCCTCCAGGAAGGCAAAGATAAGCAGGTTTTTAGCTGACGGATTGTGAGACTACATGTTATAACATCCATACTATGACATACCAGCACATACATCAACTACAGACTCAGGTAGCTGAGATGCCTAGAACAATTTTTGACCACAATTTGTTTGTCAGGAAAGTGTCATTTGTAAAGGAACTTTCTTGTGCTTTAGATAGCGGTGATTCAAATTCTGTTTCAACTCTCGGCTCACATTCAATGCTAACACATAACACGTTCCAAAGCAGACAGATGACAGGAGGCAAATGTGAGCCATTCTGAAATGGAAACAAAGAAGTAAAGCTTGCATGGTAAGTAAAATATTTATAAAAAGTTCTTGACCATGACGATAAGCACAGGTTCCTCATAAATATTGCAGAATATTCTTTCTAGCCTGTAAGTAGGCTACATAGGCCAGTGAGCTTGTCGGATAGGCCAACACACCTAAAGGCAGTTACATGGAACGGGCCTTTCAATATTCCTTCTGGGCCTTTGATTCCAAAAGCTTTAGTGAGTCAGTGAGGAGGAAGTTGTGAACTGACACAATGAAGCTTTAGGTTTGTAGACTGAATCTTCAGTGAGTTTATTCAGCTCTCGCAATGCTGTTCCTGCTACTTAGATAGGCTGATGCCAGGTGGTGGTAGTGGGGGCTGAGGCTTGCAGTCTGAATTATAAGGCATAAACCATAACCATTTGGCTTAGATTGTACATCAAAATGCTTTTCTAAGATTTCATATATTTTCTAAAAATTACTTTTAAACTTTAAACTACCAGTAAGGGAAACAGTTTGAAGAAGAAACAAGTAACTGGCAATGACAAGTTGTGCCATAAAATACACTGCCAGTTCACAAAGAAGAAAAGAAACAAGCATTTATTAAGTACCTACTATGTGCCAAGCACTGTGCCAAGTACTTTACAAATATTATTCATTTGATCCTGACAGCAACCTCCTAGGTAGAGGCTATTATTATTCCTATTTTTGATTGAGGAAACTGAGACAGAGAACAGTTAAGTGACTTGCCCAGGATCACACAGCTAGTATTGAAGGCCTAATTGGAACTCTGCTCCAGTCCCACTGTGCCTAGTTTCCACATATGCCAACAGGAGGAGAAGGGCAGGGAGAAGGTCGAGAAAAGAAGGTAAGGTGGTCATGTTTTATGAGCAAGAGATAATAGGAGAACATCCTGAGTGTTACACTGATATCCTAGAGAAAGCCTCCCACTGTATTAAATAGATTCTCTTGAGAAGATAAAAATAGATAAGCTGAGATCTATGCCAGTGGAAGGAGCACCCATCCTGGTGAGGCAATGAATCTATTAAAAGACTGCAACAAATGCCTAAGATGTATGGGTTTGTCTTACTTCGATTCAATGCAATACCTATTTGTTACAGTCTCCTCTGTGCAGGGCACCTTGCTATGCACTAGTATACAAGGATGAACAACTATCCAGTTCCTGCCTCAAAACACTTTGCAGTCTAACAGAGAGGAAATGACATGTGTACATATAAATATGATACTAGGTAGATTGTGACAAGGGCAAAGGAAAAATATAAAGCACCCAAGGAAAATCTGAGTAAGAAGATATCACTAACCTTTTATGTTTCTTTTAGTAACTCATGCTAACCCTAATCTTACTCATAAGTTTTGATTAGAAAGTTCCTTAATGCTTCACCCTGAATTCTAGATTGAATTATAGGTGGAAAACCAAGGCAACCCACTGCTAAACCCACCCAGGACTTCTTAGCCCAGAAGTTACCCCTCTTCCTCTTTCCTCGGTTAACAAGAATTGACCCACCTGTTTATTTGTCTTTCACTGCCATTTTTAGTTTAAGACTGTAGCTTCTCTCTTTCTGTGAGCCACTTTGGAACAGAAGAGGACCCCAATGAAGACTTCTAGATTAATATTTCTGAATTCAAGGGAAAGACATCGGTGCTATCAAACTCTTCCTATGAGGGAGAAACAAGGAGAGATAAACTCCATTCTGTGCCTCACCTCCACTACTACCGTCACCACCACCTCCCACCTACTGTTTTCACATACACCCTATAGAGAAGAAAACATTATACAAATGTGTGTATGTGTGTGACATACCTTTGATAGATATATATATATATATATATATTTGATACATATAATCTTTGAAACATATCTTTGAGATATATACACATATATGTATATATAATGCACATATATACATATATATATATATGTCTTTGAAGACAACAAATGAAAATAAAACTCATTTATATTTTAGAGGAAAATTAGTTGTGGGTTTGTATTATTCTGGGCATTCTGCCATGGAAGTTAGGTGGGAGTGAGGGGTTTGTATGAGAAGAGACTGAGGTTGTAGATGAGGAGAAGAATAAGAGATGAGAATCCTGGGCAAACTGATGGGGACAGAGGGGGAAGAAAGTAGAGGGACTGCTTCAGGTGTTTACCTCTCTTCTTTCCCACTCCCTCTCAATACCTGTCACCCCAAGTTCTGCCACCACAGACTCTGGTGTGGACTACCTTTGGGACAGTTGAGAATGGAGAACAGGATGGGGATTGAAGAAAGGTCCCAGATTGTGGTAATATGAAGAAGAAGGAGAGAAAAGAAGAAAGGAATTCCTTCTGTAGCACTGAGTAGAAGAGAGCTGTAATAAGGAGGCTTTTTCTAGATGATTCTTCTTGTTCAGTCAATATGCCAGTTTTTATTCCAATAAGAATGTTACAGAATCACAGAATTTGAGATTAGAAGGGACCTCTGCAGCCATGTGGCCCTATCCATGGTCCAGAAGGGATCTTCATTCTATTATATCTTACAAATGATCATTCAATCCCTGCTTGAAGACCTCAAAGAAAAAGGAACTCATCATGTATTGAGGAAGTCCATTCTACATTAGAGCAGCTTTGCATGTCAAAAAGTTTCTTTTTCCTGATATCAAACCCAAATTGGCTTTTATGCAATATCTACCCACATCTTCTCGTTTTTCCCTCAATAGCCAAATAAAACAAATCTAGTCAATCCTCCACATGGCAGACCTTCAAATACCTGAAGAAAGACATCATCCCCCTCCTAAGTCTTCTCTTCTCCAGTCTAATCACACACAGTTCCTTCAACAGAAAAGCTGGGGGTATGGACACCAAAAAGGCATATATTATATAGAGAATTTGTGGGAAATAAGGAAATGAATGAAATCTTTCTAGAGCCATTACTTCCAGATTATTAATAGAATCTACTGTAGTAAGGTCCAGGGCACAATAGTTTAGAGGCAGGAGAAGTGCCATAAATCAAATGCTATGGAACCATCTCACAACTGCTCTCTTGTTCCTACATGAAGGATTGGCAAGAGAAAGAAGCGGAAAGTTTGCCAGAAGGGAAGCTGTATACGACTTAGAAAGGAAATTGAAGAAATGCCAAATATCAGGGCCAAAAGGGCAAAAAGTTCCCTGTATCACCTGTGGTCCTGAATAATTTTGCTCTCTGGCAAGCAAACATTTTTTCAATTTATCAATTCCCACTATAGATTCTCTCTCCAATTATGTTTTTGATGGGGAGCATGAAGTTTGTTTTTGGCCCTAGGATATATTGTTAGAAATAAAATGTGCATCCTCAGTCCTGCCTTGAGGAAGTATTTAGACATCTGTACATTTTATAGTCTTTCCAATGTTACCATGGAGAACATCTTCTCTTCCTCCCTGTTTGGATTGTTTGGGGTTTAGGCTATGTTTGCATTGTGCTATGGAACTTTTTTGAGAAGCAGGTAAGATTCATTTTTAAAAGATTTCCCTTAGAAATAGGGACATTGAAAGCTTTAAATTCTTAGGAGTTCCTTACAAACTCCTCTACAATCTGCATTAGTTATATACTTGCATAAAAATGCCACAATCTTACTGTAATTGCTATTTTAATTGGCATTATATTCTGTCTATGTCAATGACAAATGACAGAATTAAGCCTCTGTTAAAAGACAATTATATCATCTCATGCATTTTATATAATTGATGCATAATCATATAGTTTTAGAATGTTAAAACAGATTTAGATTTTCACTTAAAAATCTATAAGCTCACAAAAAAACTTAAAGAGTACAATGGGCAATTTAATCAATCAATTGAGCTCTTCTTGAGTATATAAGCACCCAAAACAGTACTAGGCATTTGGGGAAGGATGAGAGTAATATAAGACTTATTCCTTCTCTGGAGAATCCTACAATCAGGTTTTGAAGAAAAGATACAATTAGAGAATAATACAAGGCAAAATAATAAAAAATCAAATTCTCAATTGTCCCCTACAGGTGACATGTGCTAACAGAATTCAGAGAAGGGTGAAATCAACAATAGATTGAGATATGTTCTCTTCAGTTGTTTGAGGCTGTTCCTGAAGAAGGTGCTGTATTGTCTGGGGCAAAGTAGCTGCTTATACTCTAGAGAATAATAAAGTAGATCTACAGGTTTTGTCTGGATGAGTCAGTCAATAATCATATATTAAGTACTTATTATGTACTAAGCATTAGAAATTCAAAGACCACAATCAAAACACCACAATCCCTGTCTTCAAAGAGCGTACGTTCTACATAAAATATATATAGAGTATATGAAAGAGGAGAAGGAGAAGGCATCAAAGCTGGGAGGTAAAAGAAAATCCTCCTGTTTCTGTGCCTTTTCATTGACATCTCCCAATCTCCACACCATACCTAGAATGTTCTCCCTCCTTCCTCCTGGAATTCCTGGTTTCCTTCAAGAATTGACTCAAGCGCCACATTCTGCATGAGACTTTTCCTGGTCCCACTGCCCAGGTGCTAATACCTCACCCTTACCCACCAGTTTGTATCTATTTTGTATGGGTTTGTATATACCTCTATTTGTACATGTTTAATCTTTTTGAGTATGGGGACTGTTTCACTTTCGTTTTTGTCTCCTCAGTGACTAGCATAGTTCTTGGCACATCACTAGTGCTTTTTTAAATGAATGTTGATTGATCAAAGATATATTTATCTAGTGCTTACTAGATATTAGGGACTGGGGACAAAAAGACAAAAATTAAACAGCCCCTGACAATAAGGAGCTCACATTCTCTCATAGGAGATGGATACTGTACTGCTGGGTTCAGAATTGGTTTGCTCTTTTGTGTAAGACCCATACCCTTCAGCAAATCTGTACATGCCTCTTGTCAGCATCGTTCTACTTTATCTAACAGCTTTCTCTCCTTCCAAACTGACCAAGGACTTTTTGCACCTAGTTTCATATTCTTGATGATTGATTGATTGAATCAAAAGAGGTCTTATTACTTGGTTGATGTAGTTATCCTAGTGGGGTAAAGTGTTTGATTAATCTGATTCAATTGATCCCTGACTCTGCCCCTCCTGCTATACTAGAAAAAAAAAGATTATCACAGAAGACCCAGGATGGCTTCTCAGAGTAGATGGGATGATACTGATGGATAAGAGAGAAGGCAGAAACACCCAGTTCTTAGTTTTCTTCTTTTTTCTATCAAGGAGAAATGACCTTTCAATTCAAAAGGATAGAACACTTGGCCCAGATAAATAAGCAGATGAAGTTGCTGAGCCACTATCAGTGACATTTGAAAGATCGTGAAAACTAGAAGTACTGTAGTACAAAAAAGAGGAAGAGAAGGAGGGAAGAGAAGAGAATAGAAGAAAAGAGAAGTAAAGGGAGAGAAGGATAAAGGGAGGAAAGAAAGAAAGAGATGAAAAGAAAGAGAAAGAAAGAAAAAAACAAAGGAAGGAAGAAAAAAGAAAGAAAGAGAGAGAGAGAGAAAGAAAGAGAGAGAGAAAGCAAAGAAAGAAAAAAATGTTCTGCATTTTGAAAAAAGAAAAAGGAATGCAATATCCTAGCTATAGACCAGGGAACTAGATTCTTATTCCTTGTTAGAGAGAGAGAGAGAGAGAGAGAGAGAGAGAGAGAGAGAATACAGTCAAATATCAAAAAATGATGATTAAGCATGTGAAAAAGGAAGAAAAGACAAGAGATAGCATAGCTCAATCAAGAGCAAGTCATAGCAAATTAACTGAATTTACAGAACTAGTAATAATGCAGCAGGAAAATATTGTAGGTATATTTGGACATAGATTTTGGGAAAGTACTAAAGTCTTCCATACTGTTTTTGTGGAAAATATGAAGAGACATAGCCCGGATGGTAGCACATTTAGGTGAAGTCAGAATTGGTTGAGCGATCAGACTCAGAGAGTTGTTAATGTTTGTGTCAACTTAGAAGATATTCTCCAGTCGAGCATCTAGGAAAATCTATTCATGTCTCTGTGCTGTATAACTTCTTTTTAAGCAATGACTTAGATAAAGTACAGATAATATCCTTACCAAATTCACAGAGGACACAAACCTGGGAGAGATGACTAACGTAACAGATGGCAGAATCTGGCTGCAGAAAGAACTTGATAAACTAGACTACTGAACTAAATCTAACAAGATTAGATTTAATGGGGTCAAATGTAAAACGTAAAGTTTGTACTTGGGTTTAATAAATAAATTTTACGATTATAAGATGGTTAGAAGTTTGTTTAAACAGATATGAAGGTTTTAGCAAATGAAGTTCTAGCTAAAGTTACATAAGAAGTATGATATGGCATCAAAAAAAGTAATGTGATCTTCTGCTACATCAGGAGAGGTTTACCAGCTTTAAAATTTTATGAATCTGTGTTGTCCTGCTACCTCCTGAAAATCTGGCCAGTTCAATTTAATTCAGCCCTCCTCAAAACTCTGGACTCAAAGCTGTTCCTTAGCTATGACATTATAACAAATGATAGCTAACATTTATAAGTTGTTTTAAAGTTTACAAAGCTGTACATGCATTGTCTCATTTAAGCTTCACAACAATCCCATGACTTAGGTTCTAAAGGTGTTGTATCTGTGGTACAGATAAGAACAGTGAAGTTCAAAGGGCCATGGTTACTCAACTGGCAAGTATCATGCAAAGGGATCAAAGCCAGATCTTCCTGGATCTGAGGAAGGAAATCTCTTTACTGACTGACTGACTGACAGGGAGAGGAATGAGGGAGATTAAAGTAAAATTTGATGGATAAATAAGCATTGCTGATGGGCTTTAGAAAATAGATGGGATTTCAATGGATAGAGGTTGTGGTGAAGAACATTCTACCCAAATGCATCTTCTCTCCAACTCCAGAGCTATAATAAAACATCCACCTTGTCCCTACCCCGCACAGCTAATCTAAAAACCAAGTAGAGTCATACCCCAAATATGGAGACATAAAATTCACTTTGGGGAGTCTCCATCCATGCATGTAAATCAAATGGATTTTTAAGGCTGACAAAAGATAATGAAAAGCTCACTAAATGATTACAACTGATCAGTGTTTAACTATTAGGAAACTTACTGAAGGGTGAGGGTAATGAGACTGTTCCTAAGAAAGTCACTGTGACTTTTAAGCTTTGGCAAATTCATTTTAAGTTAAATAATGAACATTTTATATTACCCACAAATTCTTTTGAATTCATGATGAGAGCATTACTAAATCATTTGAGAAAGCAAAGGTAGTCTCTTAAGGTTGTAATATATGAGCCCTTTACTTCAGGTGGAATATCCTTCATAAAGCAGAATTCACAAATGGATTTTCTTATCACCCATGAAGAAATATAAACTTAATCCAGTTGCTATTTCTTTATCTCAATACCCTTTTAATTGACATTCTGCCTCAACTAATGAAAAGCCACCTGACTCACAGTCACAGCCTTTAGAACTTTATTCCGGCCTTGTCAAGACTGACTGAAGGAAAGTTGAAGCTTATAGACTGATAGCTGAAAATCTCCTAATCCAAAGCCAGTAAAAATCTTCCATTTCCAGACTAAATATATAACCAAGATACTTTAAACCTTACTTCAAGAGGATTTAGAATGACAGATAACAACATTCGAGAAGGACTTGATATATACAAATTCTAGCCTTTAAAAAGCCTTATAGAGGCATTAGATATTGTAGTTTTATCCTAGAAAATATATGAACAGAAAAAGAGAGTTTGAGGTAGATTGTATAGACTGTTATTTTTTTTATTTTAAACATGAGAGTGCTTCCTTTTTTAATAATTCAATTTGCTCACAATCTTCAAAAAACCCTGAGCTGAAGGCCACAATTCAGTATATTATAATCCTGGATCCAATAGAGTGTATACCCAAGAGATAAAGCAGACTCACCAAAATATGGCTGATTATAACTCTACTTTGAGAGCTCAAAGTAAAGTAAATTCACAGCACAAGTGCATTTTGAAGTATATTGTATATATATACACATACATGTACATATGTATGTGTATATATATATGTGTGTGTGTGTGTGTGTAAACACACATACATATACATAGGCACATATGTATATGTATGTGTATATATATATATGTACCGGACAAATAGTTAAAACTGGCAAAGAAAATATTAATATTTCCAGAGAATGCCATCCCTGATAGGTTAAGGAGCTCAAGTCTGGTCACCCTGTCTTCTTAACTAACATTTTTATAAGATAAAATCAAGCTAAAATGAAAATCAAGGGAAGTGTATGTCAAGGGAAACCAGAGTTTAAATATCAAGACCAATATTATGTTCAAGTGTTGCAAGAGGAGAACTTACTAAAGGGCAACAAGGAGAGCCTATGGATAGAATAAGAGTCAGGGAGGATAGTGTATATGCTGATGCTGATTGGATTTTTAGATACCAGGTATTACTTTGTTTACTTCTCCAAGGAGTTGTAGCAACAACGAATAGTCGATTGAAAATTAATAAATAAGGGACCTAGATTCAGAAATTAATAAAATGAAGAGCCAAAGGAGTAGCACAGTTCTAAGTATAGGAAATAGGCAAATGGTAAAAATAGGTTTGGAAATAGTCTGCAAAAAGCATATGAAAAAATACAGCCCAACCACAAGCAGCATTAGCAAATAGCAAACATGCATGCACACACACACACACACACACACACACACACAAACCACACATACACACAGAGTTTGCTCCATTTAAAGAAGAAAATAAAGCAACAAAATTATCTTCAAGAAAAGAGTTGCAAGCTATTGGAGATAAAGGAACCTTAAACATTCAATTTCCTTCAAATAACCATAAACTAATCCTTGGAACATCTCTCAAAAATCATCTAATCCAACCTGCACCTGGAATGTATTCACCTCCACACTTACTGTGTTCTATATAACATGACATAATGGTTGAAGGCCATCTATAGATTGATAATTTATCTCCTCTGCCTGAGGGAGGATTCACTGGAACCCATACCTGAACAAGAAGAGGTCAGTTAATTCTTTTTCGGTATGAAGGACGGTACCATACGCAAATGCATAGAGCTGGTCTATCATGACATATCTTAGACAGACATTGTAAATGTATCTTGAACTAGGCCCAGAACTGAACAGGAGGGGAGGAGGAGGAAAATAGGTTGAATTACCTTTGCAAAACTATGTGGTGCTTTTCATAAGGATTGTTTCCTAGGATGTTGGCTGAGGGCACAGGGCTAGAAGCTTTGCTATTACCACAGTATTTGGATTCAAGAGTCCTTACATCTACATAAGAGGTAGCGTAGAGTGCAAGATATTTGTATTTCTACCACTGATAAGGTGCGCAAAGAGCAAGCTGGTCTCCTTTCCAGAAAAGAAAAAAAAGGGCTAGCAGGATGTTCCTCCCCCACTCCCAGTTATCAGAAAGAACACATATGTGTATGTATGTGTATATATGTGTGGGTATGTTTGGAGAGAGAAAGGAAAGGAAAGGAAAGGAAAGGAAAGGAAAGGAAAGGAAAGGAAAGGAAAGGAAAGGAAAGGAAAGGAAAGGAAAGGAAAGGAAAGGAAAGGAAAGGAAAGGAAAGGAAAGGAAAGGAAAGGAAAGGAAAGGAAAGGAAAGGAAAGGAAAGGAAAGGAAAGGAAAGGAAAGGAAAGGAAAGGAAAGGAAAGGAAAGGAAAGGAAAGGAAAGGAAAGGAAAGGAAAGGAAAGGAAAGGAAAGGAAAGGAAAGGAAAGGAAAGGAAAGGAAAGGAAAGGAAAGGAAAGGAAAGGAAAGGAAAGGAAAGGAAAGGAAAGGAGAGAAGAAGGGTGAGGCATTTCAATGTGAAAAAAATGGATCTGAAGAAGTACAGGAAAAGCCTGATGTGTGGCAGCAGTTTAGAAAATAGAAAAAGTGTAACAGAGAAGAAAGGAAATAAAAACCACTAAACACTTAGAGATATGAATCTTTTTCCTAAAGAGGAGCAATCTAAACTCTCTGAGGAAGAAATAGCTACTTGTCCTTTAAGGAATGATATTGTGAACTCAAAGGTGTTCTCAATTAAGAGAATATCCAATAAAATCCAGAGAAGAAATTAGTCCGGGGGTTGGTAGCTCACTGCTGAGGAGTACTAGGCAACTATTTGTCAGTGTGATGACAATAAAGTGTACTGCTCTTTTTCCAAGATGTGACAGAAAACCTTCCAAGATTTGTCAAACTGGGTAGTTTCTGACGACTCACATAAACAGAATATGTATTGCCAAAAAGAACCTAGAAAGCATCACTAAAGACTATGAGATCTTGGAAAAGAAAATGAACATACCAGGAGTACAGGTGGGTTTAAAAAAAACTGCTACAAATTGAAGGCAAAAAATAGAATAGAAAGGCAGGTTTAGCATGTAGAGTGTATTTGATGTACTTCTGGATAGCTATTGTTCTGTAGAAGTGATAAAGCAGAAGCCAGATTATCCCTTATGAGGTATGTTATAGTTGGGATTCTTTTCAAGTATAGGTTGCTCCAAGTCCTGTACTCTGGGACAAGACAAAATAAGTCTAGCCTCCTTCCCATATGAAAAGCCTTTAAACACTTAAAGAGATCTGTCAAGTACCCCAACCCATTTGGGAAACATTAAGTACTTACTACGTGCAAAAGACTATTCTAGACGCTTGTGATACCAAAACAAAAGTAGAACAATTCCTGTACCCCAGCTGACCTGCACACATATGGATACACACAAAATAGAGAGAGCATGCGGAAGGTGGTGTTTAACTGCACCTTAGGGGAAACCAGTGATTCTAAAAGGTAGAGGGGAAGAGAGACAGTATTGCAGAGATGAGGAGCAGCCAGTACAAAATCTTGGAGACAGGAGATGGTGTACTGTGTGAAATACAACAGGAAGGTCAGTATGACTGGACCTGTAGTCTGTGTGGAGGATAGCAATTTGTAACAAGTTCGGAAAGGTAGGATTGGGTCAGCTTGAGAAGATCTTTAAGCTCCAAAATCAAGATGTCTAAATTTGATCCTCAAGTCAAGGAAACCACTAGACTCTACTGAGTAGGGAGTAACATATTCTTTGGCGGGAATGGGGGCTGGAGGTGGGGAAGGGAGAGCAGGGCAGGGTGGAAAGAAGAAATGCCCTTTGGCAGCAGTGGAGGATGGATTGGAATGGAGAGATATTTTGAGATAAGGCAAGTTATTAGAAGGCCATTGCAATAGTCAAGGAAAAAGGTGAAGAGGGACTGAAACAGGATGTCTATGTGAGTGGAAACAAGGGGACTTATGCAAGTTAATTTTATAAAAATAGAAATGACAAAACTTGGCAACTAATGGAATGTGTTGGGTAGGTAAGACCCAGGCACTGGAGATGACACCAGAATTGTGTACCTAGGTTACTAGAAGGACTGTGGTTCCTTTGATGGAAATGATGGATACTTGTTCTTAGTATTATTATAATAGCTAGCATTTCTTTCTTTCCTTCTTTCTTTCTTTTTCTTTCTTTCTATCTTTCTTTCTTTCTTCCTTTCTCCCTTTCTTCCTTCCTTTCTTCCTTCCTTTCTTTCTCTTCCTTTC
This sequence comes from Trichosurus vulpecula, assembly GCF_011100635.1. Taxonomy (NCBI): domain Eukaryota; kingdom Metazoa; phylum Chordata; class Mammalia; order Diprotodontia; family Phalangeridae; genus Trichosurus; species Trichosurus vulpecula. Next base: position 301,503,834 of record NC_050573.1, on the reverse strand, counting down.
TTTCTTTCTTTCTTTCTTTCTTTCTTTCTTTCTTTCTTTCTTTCTTTCTTTCTTTCTTTCTCTTTCTTTCTCTTTATCTCTTTTCTCACCTATTTCACTCTGAAACTCATAGATTGGACCACAACAGGTCCCTGCCCAAGCTCCACTTAATAGATATATTTCAGGCCCTCCTGGCTCAGAGTGAATGTCAGTGGTAACTGTTTCTCTTTTGACTAGCAACTCTGGGGGTCTTCCTCTTCCAATTGATTTTTTTTTCTTTTTTCAAATTAAAGGGGCCATCCCTTAATCCTGACTCTTAAAGAGGCCTATTCACTGAATGGGCATTACCTCACTCAAAGCGAGAACCTGAAAAGACCTTGGCCTAAAAGAGCCAGGGTCTCCCATCGCATCCTGAGCCATCTCCAGTCATCCTGATAAATATCAAGCCATTGGATCCAGATGGCTCTGGAGGAGAAAGTGAGGCTGGTGACTTGGAACAGCCTTCCCTCACTCAAATCAAAGTCAACTGCAAGTCATGTCATCATTTTCCTGATGTCATGGTCCTCTTCGAAAATGAAGGACAAACACAACAACAAGCATTTATAGACCTCTCTGAGGTAGACCTTAAAAAGTGAATGATGCTGCCCTCACTCTTTGTTTTGACTCTCCCATAGGACAAGTAGCTTTCCCTCACTAGATTTTCTATGAAGATGTAAGGGAAGGGTAGTACCTTTCCCATGCCCTGATAGTATGGTGTTTCACAGGATGTGTCAGCTAAAGCTTAAACTCAACTAGGTGAACTGAACCTAGACCATGAGATGGACATCTGGTTGCCTTTTCTGCTTTTTCTTGAATATACATGAATAAACAGTAATGCTGAGGTAGTTGTGACCAGCCTTGGAGTTTCATTGTGAGTTTGAGAGGTTGGGAGATTCTAGGTCTCTCAGAGCTGAATGGAGACAAGAGTTTCTGTATCAAACAGGATAGTAATCAACAAGAAGATGAGCACAAACCCTGGCCCAGCTTGCCAGAAGTCGTATAACTAGAAGAAACTGTTTAAACATTTCAGAGCTGAGGTCAAATATAAAATGCAGCAGAGTGGCAAAAAGCTTCATGTGCCTATGGTTTTAAGTCCACTTCCCAGGAATGTATAAGAGGAGTTATCACTTTTTCCTCATGCTTGTCTTTTATTTTTCTTTTATTTGGAAGTAATAAATAGATGTTCTGTACCTAATCTACATTATACATTAAGCATCCTTCTGTACACCTCTCTCTTGGGGAAATCCCAAATATGAACACAAACCTAAGATTTAAGTTATTTAAGTTTTTTTCCCCAGGCTATGAGGTGATGATGAGACAAAAGACCCTGGCTCCTCTTCTTATTGGTCAGGCTCCTCCAGGTTTGAACCTGTTTCATGAAAATCCCTGGGACCAGTGTGAAGATGTGCCTTTCAGTTGAAAAGTAAAGCAGTCCAGGCCCAGTAGAAATAATCATCATTACACATGTGTAAAATATAGGCAAGCACTGAGCCAAGCGACCAAATTTGAAATGGCCATTTAGCGTTCATAAAGAATTTGCCAACTTACCTAAACACTATGTTGTTAATTCAGCTGTAAGGATCTCGATTTAATTTGATGCAAAAGAAGTTGCAATACCACCAACTCTCTTTAAACCATGAGAAGTTCACTGACTCTCTGGAGTCAAAAAAAAAACAGAGAGTAGTAGTGGGATCCTAGGAACACAGAGCTGGAACTAGAAGGAAGCTAGGAATCCCTTTACTCTTATGCCCTCATTTTACAGATATTGAAACTCAGGCCCAAAGGGTTAGTTGCCCAACATCACACAAATAGTAGTATTAGCTTACATATATTTGGCATTCTATATAGTTACTTAGCTCAATACAAACAATATCCCTTTAAATCCTCCCAACAACTCTATGATGTAGATAGTATAGGTGTTATTATTCTCTCTGTTCAATTATTGTAGAAACTAAGACTAAAAGAGTCTCAGTTTACCCAGGCACATATAGCTAGAAAATGAAATTGCCAAGAACTTAAATCTGGGATTTTCGCTTCCAAGTCCAATGTCTTTTTATTCTACCATGCCAGAGATATCATTCTATTTCAGTTATAATCTCTCTCTGCTTCCCCAGACCCACTCCTAAGTTGATTTAGACTAGATGAGGGTTTTGAAAAGGTTACTTTAGATTTACTATCTATACCTCGCCTCCCCTTCAATTACAAATTCAGCATCTCTATGAAAAACAGCAATCAGTTTTGCATGCATTGATTTTTCCCCTGCCAGGATCTCATGCAGTTTATTGTTCATGACTTAATTATCCAGAGTTCTATAACTTTAATAAAAACTAACTCAATTAAGTTAATTTAAATTTATTCTCAGTTTGCAAGACTTGCTGAAAGGAGCTGGAAGGAAAAAGCTAACAGGGTAAAAGTTATCCAGTAGGAAGACCTTCTAATTGCCAATTTAAGGAAAGGCCTAAGTAAATGAGTAGCTATTTGTTCAACAAACAAACAAGAATAACTTTCTGATCATTGAGATAATGAACAAGTGTAATTACAAATATTTAGCCATATAGTTGATTAATGAGACAATACTTATGAACCATGCATTAACCTAATAATCTGCTAAGTACTAGAACTTCCAAGTACTAACTAAATGATCTATGACTGCCACTTAGAAGCATCCATCAGAGAAATGGAACAGGGTTAAAGCCTCACCAAGAATGAGTACCTCTGTGGCCTGACTCTTGGTCAGCCTGACTGGATATATGTAGAGTAGGTAGCTACCCACATGTGATTTGAGAGGGGAATGGGGAAATGGGAATGAGCATTTGTATAGTTAGTGCCTAGTGTATGTCAAGCACTGCACTAAGTGCCATACAAATATCTCGTGCAAGGCAAGTGTTGTTATTATTCTGCTACTATTACACCCATTTTACAGTTGAGGATTGAGAGGCAAATTGAGGTGAAGACTTGCCCAGGCTCATATAGCTAATAAGTGTCTGGGGCTGATTCTTCCTGACTCCAGGCCCAGTGCTCTATCCACTGGGCTACCTAGCTGCTTCTGATTTTCAAGAGCCCCGGAAATAACACACTTGCCAAAATAAAATTTCTCCCTCTTAACTCCCGCAGCCTGAAAATCCTGTCATTAGACTCAATGCTTTTGATTCAGATATTTTTTACAGGTAACTGCTGTTAAAATAGCAGCTACAAACCCTTCCACATTTATGAGTTCATCAGTGCCCTAACAGAGGACCCTCACTCTCTGCCGGTCACTGTACTAAGCACCATGTTTACAAATACCAGCAAGCAAAATAGCCCTTTCCTTCAAGGGAAGTTGGAAAAGGGGGGTATGGGGGAGGTAAGTGATAGAGTGTAGAGATCGATGGAAAAAGCAAGATCAAACAAAAGCTCACCTATCAGAGCCTACCATGACAAAAGGAGAGTTCAAAGTTCTGGGGTGGGGTGAGATGAGATGAGGATAATGGTGGCTGTTCCACAAGAGTTTTGATTGGAAGAACACACTAAACACTGAAAGGTTTAGAAGCAAAGATTCATTATTCATAACTCAGGAATGCAGAATGTATGTGACCCCTGGATCCAACTCAGTCCTTGCTGTCAAGGATGCCAGTGGGAACCCCAGGCTATACCTGCACAATGGGATGTTTGTGCTTTGGTTGAAGGTACTGAGTGATTGATAAGATAGTGCAAAGGATGCAATCAGCCTATATCAATGTGGACCAATCAGCAAGGGAAGAAGGTCATCAGACCATATCCAGGGAATTTTAATTTTGCAATAGCAAGCCAGCCAAATGGGGAAGTTATAGGTACGGCTCAGATTTAGGCAAATATGCACTGCTCCATAAGCCAGGGAGAAAAGTGCTAGGGAGGAGCCTAACTCGTATATACTCAGTGACAGTAGAAGTAAAATTATGTAGAGGAGGCAGTTTGCTATGGAGACTAGTTAGCTGTGAGCTCTCTTTAGCTCTGCAACTGGTTGCCAAAACTTCACATCTACCACATGATTCCCATAATTCGAATTCAACATATCCAAAACTGAAACAGTATTTCCTCCAAAGCTGGCTCTTCTGAATTCCCTGTCTCATCCACCTGTTTCAAAAAACCCCTTTAGGATACCCCTAGGAGCTGCCTATCCAGTCTATATTTCTGTACTTTCTGTGATGGGAAATTCACTATTTTATGAAGTAACTCATTCCGTTACCATGCAATCCCAATGATTAGAAAATTATTGACTTAGAAGAGGGTCAAGAACAGAACGCTGGAGTACTCCACAAGAAAACCACTTCTAGGATGATGTTGATGCATTAATCATTACTTACTAGGGGTAATCATTCAACTAGTTAGAAATTCACCTAATTTTATACATTCCACATTTCTACATCTCACCCACAAGGATATCCTGAAAGACTTGGGGACACCTAGGTATACTATATCCATAACATTTTCCATATCTACTAGTCTTATTATTCAGTCAAAAAGGAAAATCAAGTTAGTGTAGGAAGAGTTGTTCTTAATTAACTTGCCTTCCTGAATTTTTTCTCACACATTTTCTTTGATGATATGTCTCTGGTTCCATTATATGTAACTTTTTAAAAATTGAAGGTTTTCAGAAAGCTTGGATAACATCACTTTAACTGTCTCTTTTTTCCCTTATATAGATCATTCACAATCATAGTTTGAGGATATAAAATTTTCAAATTTTATCAACCTGTTCTTTCTACTATCACCCCCCACCATTGAACAAATTACAAAATTAATAAGTAAAATAAAGACCTCAATATGTAGCTGCATAGTCCAACATAACAAATTCCCACATTGGCCATGTCCAAAACAGTATGTCTCTTTCTGGCTTTTAAGTTCATCCTTTCCTATCAAAAGGTAAGTAGTGTTTCATCTTCCTTCTTTTGCCCTCTAGGTTTATTGTTGCATTGATCAGAGTTCTAAAATCTTTCAAAGCTGCTTTTCTTTATAACATCTTTATCATTGTATAAATCATTCTATTGGTCTATGCACAATACTATTTCTTTACATTCATATTCCACAATTTTTTAGTCATTTCCTAGAAGGACATCCCTTATTTTCTGATTTTTGGCTACTACAAAAAGGACTGCTATAATTATCTTTGTACATTTATATCCCTGTCCTCTTTCTTTTATTTCTTTGAGGTATAAGCCTAGTAATGGTGCAGATAGTTCAAAAGATATGCACATTTTAATAACTTTCAGATCATAGATGAATTTTATTTCAATTTTCAATCAAATTTTCTGAATGGCTGGACCAATTTACAGCTCCATCAATAATGCATTATCATACCTGTTTTCTCATAGCCCCTCCAACTATTATCATTTTCCTCTTCTATAGTTTTTGACAAGTCTGATTGGACTTGACATGGAATTTCTGAGTTGCTTTAATTTACATTTCTCTAATGCTTAGTAATTTGGAATATCTTTTCATATAGTCTTTGATAGCTTGGATTTCTCCCTTTGAAAACTGCCTATTTATACTCTTACACTACCTACTAAAGGATGACTCTTAGTCTCATAGATGTAAATCAATTCTATACATATATTGAATAAGAGACATTTTCAAAGAAATGCTGAAATTTTTCTTCCTAGCTACCTTTTCCCCTTTTAATTTTGAGATGTTTATGCAAAAAATTTAATTTTACATAAGATTATCCATTTTATCTTGTGTGATCCTCTCTATTACTTATTTAGTTATGAATGCTTTCATTATCCATAGATCAGAAAGATGATTTCTTCCTTGCTCCTTTAATTTGTTTATGATATGACCATTTCTGTCTAGTCCATGTAACCATTTAGAGTTTATCTTAATAAGTAAAAATAGTTAGCATTTATATAGCACTTTAAGGATTGTAAACATTTCACAAATATCATCTCATTTGATCTTCAAAACATTCCTGGAAGGTAAATACTATTATCATCTTCATGGTAGAAATGGGGCAATTAAGGTAAGCAGAGGCTGTGACATGCCCAAGATCACATAGCCAGTAAGTGTCTGAAGGCACATTTGAACTCAGGTCTTCCTGACTCTAGGCCTGCTACTCTATCTGTTGTACCACTTTATCTTGGTATGTGGTGTGAACATAATTTCTTCCAGATCAATAGCCAGCTTTCCCAACAATATTTGTCAAAAAGTGAGTCATTCTTCTAGTATTTATCAAACGCTATCCAGGTTTATCAAATACTATTCTACTTTTTGCGTTTGTTTTTATATGCTATAAACCTACTCTATTCCACAGCTCACCCTCTGTCTTTTTTAAGTAGTACCAAATAATTTTTATGATTATTGCTTTGTAGTATAATTTGAGATCTGATACTTATACGTACCCTTCATTTCCACTTTTTTATTATTACCCTTGTGATTCTTAGCCATTTTTCCTCCATATGGATTTAGTTTTGACTTTTTTCTAGTTCTATAAAATATTCTTTTAGTCTGATATAGTACAGAATAAATAGATTTAGGTAGTATTATCATTTTTATTACATTGATTCAACCTAAACATAAGCAATTAATATTTTCCAAGTTATTTAGATCTATATTTCTGCACACAATGATTTATAGTTGGATTCATATTGTTTCTGGATGAACCTTGGTAATACACTCACAGATATTTTATAGCTTCTGTATTGATGTTGAATGGAATTTCTCTTTCTAGCTCTTTTTGCTGGGTTTTGTTAAGTATAAAAATGCTGATGATTTATGTGGATTTATTTTATGTAGAATTTTCTTTTTAGAGTCCTTTATCATTTTTCTTTTTATAGTTTCAGGTTATAGGATCTAACCTACCTTGTCTCTGACCTCTTTGGAATCTGCTTTTTTCTAAAGACACATGTCTAACTCTGCCAAAGGTTCTGACTGTGGGCTATCTTGAACTCGACAATGCTGTGCTCACTTTTTTCTGAAGAGATTATCACTTCTGCTTTAGCAGGTAGGTCTTCTTGGTGAGGTTTAGGTATAGAGTATCAGTTTTTCTTATTCCTTTATCTGCTTTCTAGGGATCAACTCATCAGCAAGGCAAGTCAGGAATATAACATTGTTCTACTTTTAGTGAGAGGAGGCTTCTAGCAATTGTATAGTTCCAATAATTGGAGCTGTTCATCAGCACCCCATCTTGTCTCTGTCAGTTTTGTGATTTGTATCAAGAATTCACCATCTGTTTTCTCCATCTGGTTGTACTTTCTGTACTATACTTGTACATTTCATTTGTCTTCATCATTATCCAGTGATTCCCCCACCTCAGGTGCATGGGTTTCTATATTGTTGTCTAGGTTCTTGACATATTGCCCTTTATATCACATCTGTGTTTCTTTAGTTGTTTTTCAGTCATGTCCAACTCTTACCAACCCCATTTGGGATTTTCTTGGCAAAGATACTGGAGCGGTTTGCCATTTCTTTTTCCAGCTCATTTTACAGATGAGGAAACTGAGGCAAACAGGGTTAACTGACTTGTCCAGGGTCACATAACAGAGTCTGAGAATAGATTTGAACTCAGGAAGAGGAGTCTTCATGACCAGGCACATCTGTTCCTGTTGAAAATATTACACTTCATTCTACATGTGCCCCATTCCATCAATTTTTAACAATGCTTGCGATTTCATTCCAAAATCACTGTATTTTTTACCCTAGTCTTCTAGAGTAAGAGTTCGTAATCTGGAGTCTATGAACTTTTTTTAAAATATGTTAATTGCATTTAAATAAAACTGGTTCTGTTTGTAATCTTATATGTTTTACTTTATACATTTAAAAACATTACTCAGAAAGGAGGTTCATAAATTTTCTCAGGTTGCCAAAGGGGTCTCTAATACAAGAAGGTTTAAGGAACCCTGGTACAGAGAAATCAAAACAGTATTCCTGACCCGGTCCCCAGATACTTCTTCCTGTGAATTACAGGGGACTTACTCTACTATTAGTCTTTTTTATTATTCTTGGTGCTCTCTAAAGTTATATAATTATAGTTTGTCTAGGCATTGTTCTCCTTGACCTTTTATTATAAGTTTTCACCCCCTTAATCAGAATGGCAAGTCTACTGGCTTTCCTATGACTCCACCCTCTTCTTCTCCCCCTTTTATTTAAGCTGTCAACCAGTCATGCCAATTCTTCTTTGGAAATCCCTCTTAAATTTCTCTTTTTATCTCCATCCCCTTTTCCAGAGCACTCTGTCTAGCATAATTCTGGTCAAAGTGTAGGTCAATTGACTCAATAGATTCCTCAACTGAATTCCAGGTGGGTTGCTTTCCTGTTAGGTATTTTGGACAATTCTGGGAACCTTCACTCAGCCTGTTGCTTCCATAGGGGAAAAAATTACTTTTCTATTGTATGTCCTAATACAGTATCAAAAAGATGGTTGAGATAATCATAATATAGCAAACATAATATAGCAAAGAAGAAAGAGCACTGGAGTTGAAGCCTAAGGCCAGGATTCTAGATCATGTTTTGTCACTATCTAATAATAAGCATGAAGGATTCCTTAGCCCTTCTGGGCCTCATCTTCAAACTCAGAGGTTCTATGAGATTGGAAGCTCAAAGCACAATATGCTTAATCCCAAGGAACTGTACCAGCATAGCTTCTTACTACAAATCACAGAAGTTACCAGATACCCTTTGCAGAAAACTGAATAGATAATGTAGAGAGAATTATATAAACATTGTACAATGAGTGAGGACTTTCAAGGAATTTACTCTACTAATATAACTAAGATTTAACCTCAAAATGGAAGAGGAATGAAATGTCTGCTTAGCTGCTCTCCCTAAGATTAGTCACAAGGCACACAGACTATCCAGTGTTCCATCTAAACACTTACCCTATACTTAGACTCCCAGTTCTTTGAAGGCAAGGTCTTTATGTCTCCCTTAGGACTCTATACATAGTAGGTACTTAATCAATGTTTCTTCTATTGTACTATTCATTCAATTTACCTCTCTGACTTGAGCATCCAAGGTTAGAACCTATTTTTCTCTTGATAGTGACTTTTTAAATCAGTCAACAAGCATTTATTAAATCTTTACTATATGGCAGACACAGATAATCATTATTTAAATGGTTATGAAAGAGGGTGGAATTCACCTTAAAAACATTCTACTGAGAAGCCTAATTTTGGGGTTGTTAGCCATATTAGAGCCATACAATTATACTACCTACTTCTTTTTCAATTATTCTTTAATTCTGTCTCATGGCTTTCCCCTTACTTCTATAAATACAAGTTATTGCTGTATTTTATTGTGTGCAATATTAATTTAACAGGATTAGGTTTAATGACCAAATCTTCTATATTGCTAATAGGTTAAGCTGGACTCCAAAAGATAAGATAATAAATCCTGTTAGTCCCAAATTTTAAAGTGATGGAACATATTCAAAAATTAGATTTGCTTTTCAAATGTATATCCACAGAATTAGAGAACTCAACCTTTAAAGAAATTATTCAAATACACCTGAACAAGAATCCTATCTACAATATCCTTTTAATGCAGACTTTTCATGAAGGCCTCCAGTGAAGATTCACTACCTCCCAAGGCCCGTTCTTCAATTTTGAGCACTTTTTCTCTATATTACAGTGCCCCAATGAACCTTTATATCCCAATGCCTCAGTGTTCTATCAATGTGGGTATTCCTTCTAATGGAACACAATATAATTCATTAATTTTTTTTTCTCTTTGATTATCTTTATTCCTAAAGCTCAGGTCTCATCATGTCATCCCCCCATTCAGTAAACAACACTGCTTCTCAGTCACCTTTGCAAGCAAATGTAAAATCCTCTGACACTTAGAGCTCTTCGTAACTTAGCCCTCTGCCCTTCCAGTTTGATTTTTTTTAAATCATTATTTATTTATTTAATATTTTTAGTTTTCAGCATTGATTTCCATAAGAATTTGAATTACAAATTTTCCCCCCATTTCTACCCTCCCCCATACTCCAAGATGGCATATATTCTGATTGCCTCATTCCCCACTCAGCCCTCCCTTCTATCACCCCAATCTCCCCCCATCCCCTTTTCCCTTACTTTCTTCTGGGCAAGATAGATTTCTATACCCCATTGCTTGTATATCTCATTTCCTAGTTGCATGCAAAAACTGTTTTTTGAACATCTGCTTTTAAAACTTTGAGTTCCAAATTCTCTCCCCTCTTCTCTCCCCACCCACCCTCCCTAAGAAGGCAAGCAATTCAACATAGGCCACATGTGTATCATTATGGATAACTCTTCCACAATACTCATGTTGTGAAAGACTAACTATATTTTGCTCCTTCCTAACCTATCCCCCTTTAACCAATTTTCTCCCTTGACCCTGTCCCTTTTCAAAAGTGTTTGTTTTTGATTACCTCCTCCCCCATCTGCCCTCCCTTCTATCGTCCCCCCCTTTTTACCCCCTTCCTCTTTCTTTCCTGTGGGATAAGATACCCAATTCAATGTGTATGTTATTCCCCACTCAGGTCAGTTCTGATGAGAGCAAGATTCACTTATTCCCCCTCACCTGCCCCTTCTTCCCTTCCAGCAGAACTGCTTTTTCTTTCCACTTTTATGTGAGATAATTTACCCCATTCTATCTCTCCCTTTCTCCCTCTTTCAATATATGCCTCTCTCATCCCTTAATTTGATTTTATTTTTTTAGACATCATCCCTTCATATTCAACTCACCCTGTGCCCTCTATCTATACATATTTATATATGGATATTCCCTTCAGCTACCCTAATACTGAGGTCTCATGAATTACACACATCATCTTTCCATGTAGGAATGTAAACAAAACAGTTCAAATTTACTAAGTCCCTTATGATTTCTCTTTCTTGATTACCTTTTCATACTTCTCTTGATTCTTATGTTTCAAAGTCAAATTTTCTATTCAGCTCTGGTCTTTTCACTGAGAAAACTTGAAAGTCCTCTATTTTATTGAAAATCCATATTTTGCCTTGGACCATGATACTCAGTTGTGCTGGGTAGGTGATTCTTGGTTTTAATCCTAGCTCCATTGACCTCTGGAATATCATATTCCAAGCCCTTCGATCCCTTCATGTAGAAGCTGCTAGATCTTGTATTATCCTGATTGTGTTTCCACAATACTCAAATTGTTTCTTTGTGGCTGCTTGCAGTATTTTCTCCTTGATCTGGGAGCTCTGGAATTTGGTGACAATATTACTAGGAGTTTTCTTCTTGGGATCTTTTTCAGGAGGTGATTGTTGGATTCTTTCAATTTATATTTTACCCTCTGGCTCTAGAATTATCAGGGCAGTTCTCCTTGATAATTTCTTGAAAGATGCTATCTAGGTTCTTTTTTTGATCATGGCTTTCAGGTAGTCCAATAATTTTTAAATTATCCCTCCTGGATTTATTTTCCAGGTCAGTGGTTTTTCTAATGAGATATTTCACATTGTCTTCCATTTTTTTCATTCCTTTTGGTCTGTTTTATAATATCTTGATTTCTCATAAAGTCACTAGCTTCCACTTGCTCCAATCTAACTTTTAAGGTAGTATTTTCTTCAGTGGTGTTTTGGACCTCCTTTTCCATTTGGGTGATTTTGCATTTCAAGGCATTCTTCTCCTCATTGGCTTTTTGGAGCTCTTTTGTCATTTGAGTTAGTTTGTTTTTAATGTGTTACTTTCTTCAGTATTTTTTGGGTCTCCTTTAGCAAGTCATTGACTTGTTTTCCATGGTTTTCTGTCATCATTCTCATTTCTCTTCCCAATTTTTCCTCTACTTCTCTGACTTGCTTTTCCAAATCCTTTTTGAGCTCTTCCATGGCCTGAGGCCAGTTCATATTTTTCTTGTAGGCTTTTGATGTAGGCTCTTTGACTTTGTTGACTTCTTCTGGCTATATGGTTTGGTTTTCTTTGTCACCAAAGAAAGATTCCAAAGTCTGAGTCTAAATCTGAGACCATTTTCACTGCCTGGCCATGTTCCCAGCCAACTACTTGACCCTTGAACTTTTTGTCAGGGTATGACTGCTTGTGGAGTAGAGAGTACTTTGTCCCAAGCTTGAGGTGCTGGTCTGTTGTTTTCAGAGATATTTCTACACAGCAAACTCTGCCCCACCAGTGCTCCTCCTCCCCCAAGAACTGCCAACCTGGACCACGACTCAGATCTAAGCAGGCTCTGCACTCCTGCTCTGATCCACCCCTTAATTCCTCCCACCAGGTGGGCCTGGGGTGGGAAGCAACTACTCAGACTACACCACCTCTGCTGCCCTTGCGGTGGTGGCTGACTGCAAACTCCTTTCACTCTGTCCCTGCAGTTTTTCCCACTAACCTTCTCTGTTGCCTTTGGTGTTTGTGGGTTGAGAAGTCTGGTAACTGCCACAGCTCACTGATTCAGGGCACTACAGCCTGTTCTCCTTGCTCTCAGGTCTGTTCAGACCAGGCATGGCCCTCACTGGGCTCTGCTCTACTCTGTTCCCAGCACGGTGTGATAGACCTTACCCAGAGACCATCCAGGCTGTCCTTGGCTGGAGCCCTGCTTTCCTCTGCTATTTTGTGGCTTCTGCAGTTCTAGAATTTGTTCAGAGCCATTTTTATAGGTGTTTGGAGGGTCCTGGGGGAGAGCTTTAGGGAAATCCCTGTTTTCTAGCCACCATCTTGGCTCCCTAATTCATTAATTCTTGCCCTATCCTATGCAACTCTATTCCATATTCTATAAATTTATCACATCAGATCTACCCTATGTGTTGGATGGCGTTCATTCTCTTCAAAGTATATAGATACCAACCCTTGTTGCCACTGTTAATACTAGTCCATTGTTTTTCTTGCCATATATGTGCCCGATGGAAATCCTTTACACCACTCTTCACCAAACCTCCTCATTTATAATGTGTTGCAGCTTGATCAAACCTACAAAGTGACTCTCAGAGGTACTTTGGTACCTCAACTTCAGTTCTCCAGAGTCTCTAGTATTCTATGCCTTGTGTCTATTTATCATCTCCAGCAGCATACATTACTGGTATTAAGCAGCTAGATGGAATTATGGATAGAGCACAGGACTTGGAGTCAGGAAGACTTGAATTCAAATCCTGCTTCAGAAATTTTCTAATGGTGTGACTCTGGGCAAGTCACTTATCCTCTTCCTATCTCAGTTTCCTCATCTGTAAAATGGGAATAATAATAGCATGTACTTCACAGGGTTTTGAGGATCAAATGAGTTAATATATGTGAAGTGTTTTGTAAACCTTAAAGTGTTCTTTTTTTTTTAGAAGACAGAACCAAAACATTTATTCAGACACCAGAAAGCCAAATCCCAGCATCAGTAAACCAAATCCATCATAGCAACAAAGAAGTTAACACTCATTATCACAGCAGGGAGCAACTCCATTCCAAAACCTTCTTCTCCCTGCTTAGGCCTTCCCACAACCAAACACTCACAATCCTAGCTGTCTGCTTGCCTGCTTCCTCTCACTCCCACCCCTCTAATTGCTCTGACCAACCTCCTGCTCTACCCTTCCTGTTCTTTTTTTTTTTATTTAAATATTTAGTTTTCAGCACTGATTTTCACAAGAGTTTGAATTACAAATTTCTCCCCATTTCTACCCTCCCCCCCCACTCCAAGATGGCATATATTCTGGTTGCCTTGTTCCCCAGTCAGCCCTCCCTTCTGTCACCCCACTCCCCTACCATCCCCTTTTCCCTTTCTTTCTTGTAGGGCAAGATAAATTTCTATGCCCCATTGCCTGTGTATCTTATTTTCTAGATGCATGCACAAACTTCTTTTTTGTTGTTGTTTTTGAACATCTGTTTTTAAAACTCTGAGTTCCAAATTCTCTCCCCTCTTCCCTTCCCACCCACCCTCCCTAAGAAGTCAAGCAATTCAACATAGGCCACATGCGTATCATTATGTATAACCCTTCCACAATACTCATATTGTGAAAGACTCACTATATTTTGCTCCTTCCTAACCTATCCCCCTTTAATGAATTTTCTCCCTTGCCCCTGTCCCCTTTCGAAAGTGTTTGTTTTTTATTACCTCCACCCCCATCTTCCCTCCCTTCTATCATCCCCCCTTTTTTATCTTCTTCTTCCTCCTTTTTTCCTGTAGGGTAAGTTACCCAATTGAGTATGTATGGTATTCCCTCCTCAGGTCAGATCTGATGAGAGCAAGATTCACTCCTTCCCCCTCACCTGACTTCTCTTCCCTTCCTACAGAACTGCTTTTTTCTTGCCACTTTTACGCAAGATAATTTACCCCATTCTATCTCTCCCTATCTCCCTCTCTCAATATATTCCTCTCTCATCCCTTAATTTGATTTTATTTCTTTTAGGTATCTTCCCTTCATCTTCAACTCACCCTGTGCCCGTGCTCTCTCTTACTCTCTCTCTCTGTATATATATATATATATATATACATATATATATATATATATATATATATATATGTATATATCTATATACACACACATACCCACTCACATATACATATATATATACATACACACTCACATATACATATATATATGCATATTCCTTTCAGCTACTCTAATACTGAGGTCTCATGAATCATACACATCATCTTTCTATGTAGGAATGTGAACAAAACAGTTCAACTTTAGTAAGTCCTTTGCAGTTTCTTTTTCTTGATTACCTTTCATGCTTCTCTTGATTCTTTCTTTTTCTCAAAGTGTTCTACAAATACTAGCTAGTAGTAGTAATAGTAGTAGCAGTAACTAGTACTAGTACTAAAAGGATGAATCTTTGTTTCAGGAAGCAGCTCATTTCAGGAACCATTAAATGATCTCTGCAGTCTCCCAAATGCAAGCCATGCTCCTCTACTCCTATTCAACTCGGTACCCAAATTGTTATTCTTGAGCAATAGCTATCTTAAATTTATGCCCCATATATGACTTCTAAAAGTTATCTACCTAATTGCTTGCCACAGCCTGGACAGTAGACATTCTTCTTTTATTCTTTCCTTCTGTGTGGAAAAAAGAAAGTTCTTTTAATTTTTTTATTTTAAACAAGAAGTTTATTTAAACAACAAGATGTTTGACTTGAAGGGAAAACTATCTAGGATCAATTTCTTTATAGCAATTTATCCCTACCAAGAGACAGAGATTGCCCCACAAGTAACAGCTACTTACCAAAAAGTTATAAAATCATGCTTAGTTTCACAATGATAAAAAACAACATTGAAATTATCCAATTGAAGAAGGTATGCAAGGTTTTCTGTCAGGGTTTTTTTGTTGTTGTTGTCAAACAGTGAGAACAAAATAACTTACTGGGATATAAAGATAAAAGTTCAATGAGCATGCCACTAATGGAGAAAAGGGATATTTTCACAGAACTATTTTGGTTTTTCCCCTCACCATCTCCATTTGATCTTGATCAAAACATACCATCGGCCATTTAGTTGAAAAACTATGTATTATGCCTGTACACATACACCAGTTACTTAATGTAAAATAAAGGAATGGGGGAAGGGAATCAAAGAAGGATTGTACTGCAGTAGTCAGGATGTGGATGAACCAAATCTTGGTTTTCTAATTCTGAATGTATTGTTTTACTTGGGAGCACAGTTCTGGAGAAGAGCTGTGGATTCATAGGCGCCTCCTGTCTGTTGCTGGAATACATCAATTGTATCTTCATCCTCCATTTCCAACTGTGCGGGTGTGTCTGTTTCATTGATTGGTTGCCCATCAAATCGGAATCTGATCTGCCTCATTGACAATCTGTCATTCATGATAGGCTTTCATTAGTTTACTAAAAATGGTGTCTGCCTCTTAATCTTAAATTGCACCACCGAATCATCTTGCCCTGCCACCTTCAAGTTAATGTGGTTGTTGTTTTCAGTCTTGACTCCATTTTCATCTGCCATGGCAAATCCGGGGGTCTCCTCAGCGGCCGCTTCACAAAAGTGGCACCAGGATGGTGTGCTCCAAGAGAACGGGGGTGGGGTAAGAGGCAGCAGTGGCAGGAGCAGCAGGAGGAGGAAGATGATGGTGAGGAAGAAGGTGAGAAGAAAAAAGGAGGAGGAGGACAAGGACCAGGAAGTGGAGTAGGAGAAAGAAGAGCCCTTTTGAATTATTATTGATCCCACTTAAGAGCATCTTCAGTGTTCCAGGACTTGATATAATCAGTATAACTTCATCCTCCAAGAAGAACATCTGAAGGACTTGACTATCTATAGAAAAATCCTCTTTGATTAAGGACTCTGTGCTCAATGACAGTAGCAATCGCCTTTGCTAGACATGTTTCTCACTTTTATACATCATTTGATATTAACAGAGGGTTATTAAAGTTATCTTTCCTGACATATTATACATGGTGTTCCTAAAGTCTGGACACATAGGCAAAAATGCATATTTTCATGAAATGAAATTAATGAAATTTTCAACCACATTTTATTTCATTGGAATATTAACAAGTAACATCTTCAATATGATTTCCATAATTTGTGATGTAAAGGTGGATGAGCTTTGCAAGATTCATGTGAACTCAAAGCAATAACTCCACTTTGCCATCAATTGCCTATGTGTCCAGACTTTAGGAATACCATGTATGATCTTGACATGTCTAGAAGACGTTATTGAAGGAGGTCTTTAAAGGCAGGATTGTGCTCTACTGAATAATTTTTTCCCAGTAGGAAGACAATAAGTATAATAAGATCTCATATTCTCTATACCTTTTAGTCAATTGTAAAGATGTTTCTTCTGTGAAATATTGCTTCCAATAGCCTACCTATTTCCTTCTGATATGCTCTTCAAGAATCTCCTCAATCCATATGTAATTCTTTCTTCTGAAAAGTATATATAAATGGGAAAATAGGTCTATGGAGTGATATTTATATTCACTTGATTGATTTTGGGGGTCCTGTTCTAAACCATTGTCACCCTTGGCAATTATATCATTCACCTTTCCAATAGACCAAGTATTTGTCAACTGCAATGGATTTTAGGGTCTTTTGGTCTCTGCCTTGAGATAATTGATCAAATCAGTTAAAGTTATTATAGCACACATCAATATCCTTTCCTCTATCCATTTCTCATTTTAGATCCACAATTTATTGAATTAAAGTCAAGTTAAAATTGTTTTAATTGTATACCATAGTTTTTCTCATTTATATTCCTTATTTTAATTTTCCTTTCATTTTGATCTTTGGTCTACCAAGTTGGTGTTCTGACTTTACAAAAAAAAAGGCTGGTCTGATTAGATATATCACTAATGAGTAATTTTCTATCATTAAAATAAGGAATGTGTGTGCATGCATAATATTATTTGGTTTTCTCACCATCTTGTGCATTGTGATCTTTTATCTTTAAAAAAAGTATTTACGATATCTAGATGTGAAGCCTGTGAATAATCTACAAGCCATTAGCCCATTGTCACAATTAAAGCTTAAAGCTCTCCAAAAGTGGAATGGGCTGCTTTGGAAAGTAGTGCCAACCCCCCCTTCCCCCGCAGTAGAATTCTTCAAGCAAAGGTTCAATGACCACTTGTTGGCAATATTATATAAGGGTTTCTTGGTCAGGCATAGGTGGTCTCTAAAATCCCTTCCAACTCTTATATTCTATAGGCCTTTGACAATAGACTGCTTTTGGAAGTGTTCCAACTAGCTTCAATTAAGCTGTCCCTAATTAGGATCATTCCACAAGGGAATCTTCAACCAGTGAAGCTCAACTGTAGCCTATTAAGCATATTGGGGCTCCTCCAGCTGGAGCAATAAACATAGTGAAGGCAGACTGGCTTTAATGGTGCATGCTTAAAATGTCACCTGGATGCTACTACAGGACTTTTTCCATATTTTCTAACGTTCAGAAGAGTGCTCAGATGGCCCATATATTTGTTCCACTATATCCAGTGATGGGAGGAATATTAGCACCCATATTCAATAAGCCAGCAAATTAATGGAAATTTTCCAAGACATCTTTTGATTGACTATAAATAATAATTAAAATAGCTAATATCTATATAATACTTGAAGATTTACCAAGTTCCTGGCATACATTTTTACATTTAATCCTCAAAGCAACCTTGTGAGCTAAATAATAAAAATTATTAGCTATATTTTGTATAGGGGAAACCAAGGCCCAGAGAAGCAAAGTGATTTTGGATAGGGTCACATAGTAAGCTGAAGCATCAAGTCTTCTCATTCTTACAGTGTTCTTGCTCAACCATTCCCCAACTGATGGGCAAGTCTTTGCCACCGTAAAAAGAGCTGCTATAAATATGTTTGTACATATAGATCTCCTTTTCCTTTTTCTTTTATCTCCATGGGGTATAGACCTTGTAGTGGTATTTCTCAGTCAAAGGGTGTGCACAGTTTTATAGTCCTTTGGGCCTAGATCCAAATTGTTCTCCAGAATGATTGTAATAATTTACAGCTCCTCCAACAGTGCATTAGTGAACTTATATTCCCTATAAATAGTGTTCCTATTTTCCTGATGATTCTCTACACAATGAAAAAACTATAGAATGTACTTACACAAGAGTTGGTACATGATTTATACAAGCCTGAAGGAAGGGAAGTACCTTCAGAAGGCAGTATCCAATGAAGTGTTTTTTTTTCTCAAATCTTCAAAATGACGAGACATCTACTAGAGAATCTCAAGATGAAGAATGACAGTGATACTTTTAATGAGCTTCAATGTGTTAAGCCTGAATATTATAAGCCCAAAAATGACTCCACTGAGGAGACTCCCAAAGCCATTCTGTATCAAAAATGTATGTTATGTACTGAAAGGCTTTTCTCTTTCCCCAAAATAAAACACCTGAGTGGTGATCTTGAGATGTTAAAAATGTTCATTGCTGAGGAAGCAATACTAAGCAATGATGGTCCTTCTGTCATTATTAACATGGTCAGTGAAATGGACTGTGATTTGGGTCACAAGGATGGGGGTCACTATGATTTGGATGATTTCAATGGGGAGGTGCATAATGGTGGTGGTATTAATAGGATTGCCTATGATGGGGATTACCACTAAGATTATTCCTAAATCATTGTTGTTTTCACACATTCAAGGAATTAAACTTTTAATGGGCAAAAAAATCCCTTCTAGTATTTGTCACTTTTCTGTCATATTAGCCAATGATGTACATGAGATAGTGCCTCAGAATTGATTGAATTTTTCTAATTATTGGTAATTTGGAGCATTTTTTCATGTGACTATTGATAGCTTTGATTTCTTCCTTTGAAAATGGCCTATTCATATCCATTGGCCATTTATCAGTTGGGGAATAGCTGAACAAGCTATGGAATGTGAATGTGATTGAATACTATTGTACTGTAAGAAATTATGAAGGGAATGGTTTCAGAAAAACCTGGGAAGAACTGTATGAACTGATGCAAAGTGAAGTGAGCAGAACCAGAAGAACAATGTACATAGTAACAACAATATTGCAAAGATAATCTACTGTGAAAAACTTAGTAACTGATCAATACAATGATCTACCACAATTCCAAAGGAACTATGATATAAAATAGTACCACTTCCAGATAGAGAACAGATAGAGTCAGCCTGCAGATTAAACTATTTTTCCCTTTATTTTTCTTGCTTTTTTAATTTGGAATGTACCTAATGCAGAAATATGCTTTCTATGACTTCATAAGTATGATGGATATCGTATTTCTTGCCTCCTCAATGGGGAGGATAGGAGCTTGAGGGAGGGAAAAATTTGGAACTGAAAATAAAAATAAAATTTTTAAAAAGGTGTAGTGTCCTTTTGAAGAATCACAGGAACATAAGATAATAGATTTGGCATTGTAAGGCCCAATGTGAGCATCAAGTCCAACCTCCTGATTCTACAGATGAAGAAACTAAGGCCCAGGAATATTAAGTGGCTTGTCCAGTATCAGAGGTTTGAAGAACCAAAACCAAGATTCAAATCCAGGTCTTATGGCTCCATTCTAGCATTATTTCCATTTCTCTGTTATTCCACTGCTGCTATTGAAAGCCTCCCTACTTAGCTATTTAATTACTGGCTGAGATTTCATTATATTATAACTACTTGGAATGAGAAGGGAAATAATAACCTGTTCCACCCCCGTTTAGCTCCAGTGAGAACAATATTGTGTAAAATGAGACAATAATGAGTCATGAGACTATTTTGAGGAGTTGGCATTCTGTCATTAATGAGATTGAATTTTCTTGAGTAAAAATTGACTTGTTCCTTATAATGAAGCAACACTCCTCACTATTCCTCACAGCTGGCATTAAACTGGAAATGTAGGGGGCAGAGCCAAGATAGTGGCTTAGAAAGCAGCAACTTGCATGAGCGCCCCACCAAGTCCCTCCAAAAACCTATAAAAATGGCTCTGAACAAATTCTAGAACTGCAGTACCCACAAAATAGTAGAGAGAAGCAGGGATCCAGGCCAGGACAGCCTGGATGGTCGCTGGATGAGGTCTATTGCACATGGCGCTGAGGGGAACGGATCCCAGCATGGATGGAGGCAGGACCAACCAGACCAGAAGCCAGGTGGGACAGGCCCTAGCACCCTGAATCAGTGAGCTGTGGCAGTTACCAGACTTCTCAACCCACAAACACCAAAGACAACAGAGAAGGTTAGTGGGAAAAGCTGCAGAGGACAGAGTGAAAAGAGTTTGTGGCTTGGCCACCACCCCGGGGCAGCGGGGGGTGGTGCAGCTACAGAACTACAGCTGCAGTTGCTTCCAGCCCCAGGTCCACCTGGTGGGAGGAATTAAGTGGCAGATGAGAGCAGGAGTGCAGAGCCGGCTTAAGATCTGAGTCAGGTCCAGGTTGGCGGTTCTTGGAGTAGGAGGAGTGCTGGTGTGGCAGAGCGGGCTATATAGAAATAGCTCTGAAAACAATGGTGCAGCCCCTTAAGCTTGGAACAAAGAACTCTTTACTCTACAAGCAGTCGTACCCCAACAAAAAACCCAAGGGTCAAGTAAGTTGGCTGGGAACGTGGCCAGGCAGCAAAAACGCACTCAGATTCAGTCTCAGACTGGAATCTTTCTTTGGTGACAAAAGAAGACCAAAACGTACAACCAGAAGAAGTCAACAAAGTCAAAGAGCCTACACCAAAAGCCTCCAAGAAAAACATGAACTGGTCTCAGGCCATGGAAGAGCTCGAAAAGGAGTTGGAAAAGCAAGTTAGAGTAGAGGAAAAATTGGGATGAGAAATGAGAATGATGCAAGAAAACCATGAAAATCAAGTCAATAACTTGTTAAAGGACACCCAAAAAATACTGAAAAAAATATGGAAGAAAAAAACACCTTAAAAAATAGACTAACTCAAAAGGCAAAAGAGCTCCAAAAAGCCAATGAGGAGAAGAATGCCTTGAAAGGCAGAATTAGCCAAATGGAAAAGGAGGTCCAAAAGACCACTGAAGAAAATACTACCTTAAAAATGAGATTGGAGGAAGTGGAAGCTAGTGACTTGATGAGAAATCAAGAGATTATAAAACAGAACCAAAGGAATGAAAAAGTGGAAGACAATGTGAAATATCTCATTGGAAAAACCACTGACCTGGAAAATAGATCCAGGAGAGATAATTTAAAAATTATTGGACTACCTGAAAACCATGATCAAAAAAAGAACATAGATATCACCTTTCAAGAAATTATCAAGGAGAACTGCACTGATATTCTAGACCCAGAGGTTAAAATAGAAATTGAAAGAATCCACCGATCGCCTCCTCAAAATGATCCCAAAAGAAAACTCCTAGGAATATTGTCAACAAATTCCAGAGCTCCCAGATCAAGGAGAAAATACTGCAAGCAGCCACAAAGAAACAATTTGAGTATTGTGGAAACACAATCAGGATAACACAGGATCTAGCAGCTTCTACATTAAGGGATCAAAGGGTTTGGAATATGATATTCTGGAGGTCAATGGAGCTAGGATTAAAACCAAGAATCACCTACCCAGCAAAACTGAGTATCATGGTCCAAGGCAAAATATGGATTTTCAATAAAATAGAGGACTTTCAAGCTTTCTCCGTGAAAAGACCAGAGCTGAATAGAAAACTTGGCTTTGAAACATAAGAATCAAGAGAATCATGAAAAGGTAAACAAGAAAGAGAAATCATAAGGGACTTAGTAAAGTTGAACTGTTTTGTTTACATTCCTACATGGAAAGGTGATGTGTATTATTTATGATACCTCAGTATTAGAGTAGCTGAAAGGAATATGCATATACGCATATATATACATATATATATACACATATGTATATAGAGAGAGACAGAGGGCACAGGGTGAGTTGAATATGAAGGGATGATATCTAAAAAAATAAAATGAAATTAAGGGATAAGAGGAATGTATTGAGAGAGGGAGAAAGGGAGAGATAGAATGGGATAAATTATCTCGCATAAAAGTGGCAAGAAAAAATGGTTCTATAGGAAGGGAAGAGGGGGCAGGTGAGGGGGAATGAGTAACTCTTGCTCTCATCGGATTTGACCTGAGGTGGAAATACCATACACACTCAAGTGGGTATCTTACCCCACAGGAAAGGAGGAAGAAGATAAAAAATGGGGCACAATAGAAGGGAGGGCAGATAGGGGAAGGAGGTAATCAAAAACAAACACTTTCAAAAAGGGACAGGGTCAAGGGAGAAAATTCAATAAAGGGGGATAGGTTAAGAAGGAGTAAACATAGTCTTACACAACATGAGTATTGTGGAAGGGATTTACATAATGATACTCATGTGGCCTGTGTTGAATTGCTTGCCTTCTTAGGGAGGGTGGGTGGGGAGGGAAGAGGGGAGAGAATTTGGAACTCAAAGTTTTAAGAACAGATGTTCAAAAAAAAAAGTTTTTGCATGCAACTAGGAAATAAGATACACAGGCAATGGGGCACAGAAATTTATCTTGCCCTACAAGAGAAGAAGGGAAATGGGAATGGAAGGGGAGTGGGGTGATGGAAAGGAGGGCTGACTGGGGAACAGGGCCACCAGAATATACGCCATATTGGAGTGGGCGGGAGGGTAGAAATGGGGAGAAAATTTGTAATTCAAACTCTTGTGAAAATCAATGCTGAAAACTAAATATATTAAATAATTAAAAAAACTGGAAATGTAGAAGGGGTAGTATAGCCTCCAACCTTCAGAGAGTACTGAGGAGCAGGCTACAGAGATTCTGGCCAAAAGATGGGAAATTTATATTTGACCTTACAGCAGAAGTTGAAGGAAGGTCTTAAGGAAACTTAGCCTTGAGCTTCTCTCATCTTCCCTACCTTTCTAGCATACTTTGACTTTTTTTTTACCTTCAATGCATCTCTCTCTGCTTGGTTTGGAGTTGGATAGTCTACTTGTTCTCATGGTAAGGAAGTTCCAATTGAATTCAAGAAAAGTAATCTGATTCTATCCTATTTCCAGGAATATCTATAAGTCTTGTATTTTTTGGTTACTATTGAGAATTGTATCTCAAGTATGTCTTAAATAATTGGAGGTTAATTCATATTAATGGTTAGGCTGTGCCAATATAATATTTTTTAAGATTTTTTTATTTTTAGTTTATAACACTCAGTACCATGAAAACAAGTTCCGAATTTTCTTCCTCTCCCCCCCTCCTCCTTCCCCCTAAGATGGCATGGAATCCAATATATGTTCTACACATACCTTTGTATTAAACATATTTACACAATAGTCAAGGTGTAAAGAAGAACCATGATCAATGGAGTGAATCATGAGAAAGAAGAAACAAAACCAAAAAAGAAGAGAACAAAAAAAAAAAGAGAGCAGATAGTTTACCTCAATCTGAATTCAGACTCCATAGTTCTTTCTCCGGATGTAGATAGCTCTTTCCATCATGAGTCTTTTGGAGCTGTCTTTGAACCTTGTATTATCACTCTTTGCAGATGATATGATGATTTACTTAGAGAATCCTAGAGGATCAAGTAAAAAACTACTTGAAATAATAAAAAATTTTAGCAATGTTGCAGGATATAAAATGAACCCACATAAATCCTCGGAATTCCTATATATTGCTAACAAACCCCAACAGCAAGAAATAGAAAGAGAAATTCCATTTAAAGTTATTGTGGACACTATAAAGTATTTGGGAGTCTACCTGCCAAGACAACCCCAGGACCTATATGAACACAATTATGAAACACTTTTTGCACAAATAAAGTCAGATCTAAATAAATAAAAAAACATTAGTTGCTCGTGGTTAGGCCGAGCTAAATGACAATTTTACCTAAATGAATTTACTTATTCAGCGCCATACCAATTGAACTACCAAAAATTATTTTACAAAGCTGGATAAAATAATAACAAAATTCATCTGGAAGAACAAAAGGTCCAAAATATCAAGGGAATTAATGAAAAGAAATGCTAGGGAAGGTGGCCTAGCCATACCAGATATTAAACTGTATTATAAAGCAGCAGTCATCAAAACCACTTGCTACTGGCTAAGAAACAGAGTGGTGGATCAGTGGAATAGGTTAGGTAGAGAAGATGCAGTAGTCAACAACTACAGCAATCTACTTTTTTATAAACCCAAAGAATCTAGCTTCTGTGCTAAGAATTCACTATTTCACCAAAACTGAGTATCATGCTCCAAGGCAAAATATGGATTTTCAATAAAATGCAGGACTTTCAAGCTTTCTCAGTGAAAAGACCAGAGCTAAATAGAAAATTTAACTTTCAAACATAAGAATCAACAGAAGCATGAAAAGTAATCATGAAAGAGAAATCATAAGGGACTTACTAAAGTTGAACTGTTTTCTTTACATTCCTACATGGAAAGATGATGTGTATAATTTATGAGACCTCAGTATTAGGGTATACATACAGATATATATATATCAATATATCCATACATCTATATATATATGGATATATAGATATATCTGCATGTATGTATGTATGTATGTGTATATATATATATATATATATATATATATATATATATATACACACAGACAGAGGGCACAGGGTGAGTTGAATATGAAGGGATGATATCTAAAAAAATAAAATTAAATTAAGGGATGAGAAATGAATATATTGAGAGAGGGAGAAAGGGAAAGATAGAATGGGGTAAATTATCTCACATAAAAGTGGCAAGAAAAAGCAGTTCTGTTGGGAAAGAAGAGGGGGCAGGTGAAGGGGAATGAGTGAATCTTACTCTCATCAGATTTGACCTGAGGAGGGAATAACACATACACTCAGTTGGGTATCTTACCCCACAGGAAAGAAGGAGGAAGGGGATAAAAAAGGGGGATGATAGAAGGGAGGGCAGATAGCCAGACAGAGGTAATAAAAAGCAAACACTTTTGAAAAGGGACAGAGCGAAGGGAGAAAACTGGATAAAAGGGGGTAGGATAGGAAGGAGCAAAATATAGTTAGTCTTTCACAACATGAGTATTGTGGAAAGGTTTTGCATAATGATACACATATGGCCTATGTTGAATTACTTGCCTTCTTAGGGAGGGTGGGTGGGGATGGAAGAGGGGAAGGAATTTGGAACTCAGAGTTTTAAAAGCAGATATTCAAAAAAAGTTTTTGCATGCAACTAGGAAGTAAGATATATAGGCAATGGGGCATAAAAATCTATCTTGCCCTACAAGAAAGTAAGGGAAAAGGGGATGGGGAGGGAGTGGGGTGACAGAAGGGAGGGTTGACTGGGGAATGAGGCAATCAGAATAAATGCCATTTTGGATTGGGGGTAGGTAGAAATGGGGAGAAAATCTGTAATTCAAATTCCTGTGAAAATTAATGCTGAAAACTAAAAATATTAAATAAAGAAATAACAAAAAAAGAAATTGTTAAAAAAAAAAGGAAAAAAAAGGAAGATGGTATCTGAATCCAGAGAAAGAAATGATGTGTAGAATGCATATGTAGATGTATAGAATAATTATATATATGTATATGTACATAAATGTGTGTGTATATCTACACATATATACATATACGTATGTATTTGTGTCTAACAGTAGTCATCTCTAGGGTGGGGGAGGGAAGGAAAAAGAAGCAATAATTTTGTTGTATATTTGAAAACAATACAAGTTGTGCACAGTAGCTTTGTAGTTTATGTGCAATCATCTTTTTGTTGTACTATGTTATAGAAATGTTTGTTTTATACCATAAATTAAAAATAAAATTTAAAAACAATTTTTAAGGAGCTGTCCTACCTTCCCTACCACTACCATCACCAACTGCTAACAAACTGCCATCAACCAGCAAATGGACATGGGAGTCCTAGAAGTGGCAGCATTCACACCAGTCTTGCTTCCAACACAAACTACATGGCCAATTTCCAAAGAAGGGACTCTCGTGGAGAAGGGGCCAGCCATCCCCAACTGCCACACACAGGCAGTCCAGTCTACTGAAGCAGCATAGGACTGTAAGGAAGTGACAGGAGGAAATGTGCCAGACAAGTAAATCATTCCCACTACCTTGACCACCTTCTCCCCTCAATCCCTGACGGAATCAGCCCAGGATCTTGGACCCAACAACCTTGGAAATAGCAGTACTTCCAACCCAGTTCCCACAGCCATCACTATAGCAACCACTATAGCCTAGCCACTGCTCCTGTAGGTCCTACAGTCACAGATACAGAAGACCAAGAAAAGTAATTTCTTGCTACCAAAGTGCTGAGGATACAAAGACAGAAACAAAATGATGCTCAATACAGCTTGTTTACAAGATAAATTAAGGAAAGAGAGAATACTAACTGGTGGGATCAGGAAGGATTTTGTGGAGGAAGTGTTTCCTGAACTGAGAATTCATTTCTTTAATTCAACAAGAACTTATTAAGGACCTAATATTTGCAAACCACTGTGCTTGATCTCAGGGAGCTTGAATTCTATTGGGGAGGAAAACATATGAAATATATACATAGTAGATGTGCAACCATTTTGGCAGGTAAGCACTAATAGTTAGTGGATGGAAGGAGTCAGAACAGATAATGATCTAGAAGTTTATAAGGGCCTAAATGAGGATGAGAGAAGAAAAGCATCTATGCAAGTAATATTGTGGAGACAGAAACAAGAAGACTTGGCAATTGAATGGATATGAGCGATGAAGAAGGGGAAAAGTTGAGAATGACTTTGAGCCTAGACATACTATATGAGGACATTGGTGCCTTCAAGAGTCTAGTCTAGGAAGAGAAAAGAGTTGGGAAGGGAAAGTTCAGTGTTTTGTAAATGTTGATATTGAATTTATAACGTTCAATAGGCAGTCAATGATGTAGGACTAGGGTATAAGAGAGACTAGGATGAGAGAGGGGGGAGGGGGAGAGAGAGAGAGAGAAAGAGAGAGAGAGAGAGAGAGAGAGAGGGAGGGAGGGAGGGAGGGAGGGAGGGAGAGAGAGGATATGGGAGTTGTCTTCATAAACATAAAACTTCAACCCTTTGGAACTGATATGATCACCAGAAGTGAAGACAAGACAGCCTTGGATAGGGCAATATGCATGGTTATGGGTTGAGATGTTGAAAATGATCTAAGGAGAAGAAGAAGGAACAGTCATACTAGTAAGAGGAGAACTAAAAGAGACAGCCATGTCAAGAAAACTTACACATCAGAGAGTATCCAAGATAAGGTAGGTAGCTAATAGTATTAAATGCTATAGTGAGGTCAAAACTCGAGAAAAGACTATCAGATTTAGCGGGTCCTTGGTAACTGTGGAGTGCAGTTTCAGTTCAGTGATGTGGTTGGAAGCTAGATTTTAAGAAGTTGAGAAGTGGGTAAGAGGACAGGAAATGGAGACAATGACTTAAGAAGATTTTTCGTAGGAATTTGGCTTTAAAAGGTAGGAGAGATGTAAGATGATAGCTTAGAGATCAATTTTTTTGAAGGATGAATAGACTGAAATGTTTGTGGGCTGTGGGAAAAGAACCAATAAATAGGAGAAAACTAAAAATTTGAAGGGGAAGGAAATGACTTCACAGGCAATTTGTCAGAGAAGACGGAAGAGGATGAAATCAATGCACAAGTAAAAAGGCTGACCTTGATAAGACAGTATCACAACTCAAGACAAATATAATGTTTGGTTTTGGTTCCAAATTACCAAAGTTAAAGCATATATCCTTCCCTTCTGATAGCTTGTGGGTTGAATCCCCCAGAGTTTAGCAAATTGGAAAGAAAGAAATAGATTTCTACTTGAAAAGAAGTGTTTCCCTGGAGCAGAGAAAAAATTGGAATGTTGTATTATATAATGCATGTGTATAATATTTCTTAACTTTACCATGATTTAACTAATTTAATTAAACTTCTTTTTAACTATAAACTTGAGAGATTATTGAATACTGATAGCATAGATAGATGATTAATATAGAACATTTGTTAAGCATTTGCTATGATCCAATCACTGTGTTAAGCACTAAGGACAGAAATACAGGCAGTCAAGGTAGTCCTTGCCCTCAAGGAAATTAGATTCTAATGAAGGAAAACATTCCACAAAGAAGAGTTGGAGAGGAGTAGAGGTGGAGAGGGCAGTAAAGTGCATGCCCATGATCATGATGTGGAGATGGCCCTAAAGTAGCATGGATACCTGGTTTCAGGAATAAAATGCAAAAGTTCACATATACGGCCTGGGAGACACAGAATCTATGAGAGGGACCTGTCATTGGGTGAGTATGAAAATATATGCAAAAAAAGTAAATACAAAATTTATACAAAGTCATTTCAGGGTTATGGCCCAGCAATTTGGGAAATTGGAGAAGGAAATGGCAAAGCACTCCAGCATCTTTGCCAAGAAAACACCAAATGAAATCACAAAGAGTTGGGCTTGACTGAAATGATTGAACAATAACAACAAACCTAGGAAATCATGATAAGCCTCATGAAGAAAGTCATACTTGAAAGGAACGTTGAGGGAGGTAAGAAGAGAGTGCATTCTATGTAGGGGGAGCATACTGTATGAAAGCACATAAACCAAAGGAAATACATGTGCATATAAATATCACAATGCTGACTCTTTTGTTTTACCTTTTGTTCCTTACAAGTGCCTGTAGTTTTTATGAGGCCACACTCTGAATTCAGGAAAGAAAAAATCATCTGATAAAATCATTCATACCAAAGTATTAGGAAATTAATGTTTTACCCCTCCCTAGCGTGTTTGCATCCCAACCTAAAGCAATAAATAAGTAAAGACAAAAATTTCAGTCAAGATAGAGAATTGTCTAACTTGGCTAAAGGGTTGAATATAGTAATGGGTTAAGGCTGGAAAAGGAAGATGGTGACAGGCTGACAGGACCTTATAAAGCAAACCAAGGAATTTGAAGCTTACTCCATAGACCAAGGAAGCCAGAAGAGAAATCTGAGCAGTCATACCCAGAGCTACACCTAAGAAAGATTATCAAGCAGTGATATGCAAGATAAGTTGAAGGTGTGAAAAAGTATAGGTAGGAACACCTCTCAGGAGACCATTACAATGATCTAAGCATGTGGTAATGAGGACCTATTTACTAGAGTGGTAAAGGCAGAAAATAAAGGAGAAAAATAGATGCGAGAGAGGTTGTGTTATAGAAGTGTTGTTCATCCTTCATTCTCGGAGAGGACCGATGACATCATGAGGGTAATGTCTTGACTTGCTTGTGAATGGGATTTAAGTGAGACAGAGCTGTGCAAAGTCATCAGCCATATTGTCTCCGCCAGAGTCATTGGAGTCCATTGACAAGAATGTCAGTGGCCCCACTATAGAAGTAGAAATTATAAGACTCAGTAAATAATTGTGTATGAGAGAAGAGGAAGTGTGAAAAGTCGAAGATGCAGTGATCCAGGTTTGAACACGGGAGATAGTTGAATGATGGACTATTGAGGGGAATAATTAAGGCTTTTCTCCAAAGCCTCCTTTCTTCTGAACTTTCCTATTTTTGTCAAGGGTACCACTACCCTCCCAGTCCCTCAGGCTTCCCACCTGGGATTCCACAATCTCTTCCTGCCCCCAAATCCAATCTGTTGCCAAGGCCAATTGATTTTACCTTCAAAACATCTTTCCTCTACACCTCCTTCTCTTCTCTAACATTGCCACCACCCTGACACAGGCCCTCATCACTTCACACCTGGACTATTGTAATAGTCTGTTGGTTGGTGTCTGTATCTCAAGTCTCACCTCATTCTAGTCCATCATCCACTCAGCTGTCAAACCTCCCTACAAATTCCAGTGACTCCCCATAACTTCCAAGATCAAATATAAAATCATCTGTTTAGGATTCAAAGCCCTTACCTTCACAGCTTCTTACACCTTCCTAACCTCCACACATTCTATTCTGTTATTCAGTGACATTAGCCTCTATGGCGTTACTCTCACAAGACAGCCATCTCTTGATTCTGAGCATTTTCAATGGCTATCCCCCATGCCTAGAATTCTCTCCCTCCTTATCTCTGCCCCAACCTGGCTAACTTCAGGTTCCAGATAAAATCTTATCTACAGGGAGACTTTTCTTGTCCCCAGAATGTTCTGGTCTGAAATGCTAGTACCTAACTTCTGCTGATTATCTCCAGTTTATCCTGATTATGTCTTGCCTGTACATAGTTTGTATGTTCTCTCCCCCATTAAATTGCATACACCTTGAGAGCAAGAACTATCTTTGGCATCCATGTTCCCCAGACTTAGCACAGTACATGGCCACCTGGTAAACATTTAAGAAATATTTTTTGACTAACTGAAGTCAGAAAGAGGTGTAGATCTAGGGGGAAAGATA
This sequence comes from Trichosurus vulpecula, assembly GCF_011100635.1. NCBI lineage: Eukaryota > Metazoa > Chordata > Mammalia > Diprotodontia > Phalangeridae > Trichosurus > Trichosurus vulpecula. The sequence goes on along the minus strand of NC_050573.1, from coordinate 301,473,265 downwards.
ATAAGATGAGCTGTGGAAATCATGGAGAATAGAGAGAAAAGAAACTGATGCAAAGTATTTGAAGGTAAAAGTAATACTAACTTTATTCTTTATTTCCCTGCTTTTAAATGTCTATGAAAATTGCACCCTCATTGCCCAAGAGATCCAAGGTTTATGTTGCTGTCTCTCATTGTTACCCTTCCTACAAAGCAATTTTAGTTTTTAATTTCTTGTGGTCCTCAGAAAAGTTCAAACAACAGGTCATGAAGAAAATGAAAATAATAGCATTAGTATTTATCCACATTTCCATATGAATTTTTTTCTAAATCTAATAAATTGACTTTTTTACATGCTAAATGAGCCACTGGAGAGACCTCATGCAGTCCACTGACTAAAGAAAGAAATATAGACCCTGGCAAATACAGTTAATTGAAGATTTTATAGAACACTGAGAGAGTTCAGAGAAAGTGCACATCTCATTTTTTTTACTGCCCACGTTTAATGAAAATCCACCTCTTACTGCTGGATAGTAGGAGTCAGAGGTGGGGGGCAATGTTGGAAAAACAAAGCTTTTGGTTTCCATTTAGTAACTGATCCAAGCTCCTGAATTTCCTAGCTCTGGGTTATGATCATAGCTTGGGCCATGTCTAAAATGACAAGTGTGGGAAAAGAAGATGCTCTCAGAGTTCACCTACTTGATTAGACAGGAAATAGTGATCAATTGAACTAATCAAGTTTTAATTGCCTAAAATTACACCTTAATAAAGATGTTAAAGTCAGCCCTGCTCCAAATTGAGAAAGAGGTGATTTGGGGGGTCCCCATCCTTCCCCACCCTCCATCCTTACTTTATGCCTTTCCCTTCAACTGGATGATGCCTTCTTCTCTGTTCCACAGGTACCCAGGATTTTTTTTTTGCTTAATTTGTTATTATTCTTTTGGGGGGAGTTAATCAATTGATTGATTTTTAGTTTTCAACACGTCAATAAGCTTTTGAGTTTTAAATTTTCTCCACCTCCCTCCCCTCCCCTCTCCCCAAGATGGCATGCAATCTGACATAGGCTCTACATATACATTCTTAGTAAACATATTTTCACATTAGTCATGTTGTAAAGAAGAATTAGAATGAATGGGAGGAACCATGAGAAAGAATTTTTTAAAAGAGAGCGCAAATAGTATGCTTCGATCTGCATTAAGTCTCCATAGTTGTTTCTCTGGATGTGGAGAGCAATTTCCATCATGGGTCTTTTGGAGTTGTCTTAGATCCTTGCATTGCTGAGAAGAGCTAAATGTATCCAAATCAGTCATTGCACAATATGGCTGTCACTGTGTACAATGTTCTCCTGGTTCTGCTCACCTCACTCAGCTTTAGTTCATGTAAGTCTTTCCAGATTTTTCTGAAGTCTGCCTGCTCAACATTTCTTATACCATAGTACTACTCCATTACATTCATATACTACAACTTGTTCAGCCATTCCCCAATTGATGGGCATCCTCTCAATTTCCAATTCTTGGCCAACACAAAAAGAGCTGCCATAAATATTTTTGTACATACGGGTCCCTTTCCCACTTGTGTGATCTCTTGTGGATATAGCCCTATAAGTGGTATTGCTGGGTCAAAGGGCATGCACATTTTTATAGCCTTTTGGGTATAGTTCCAAATTGGTCTCCAGAATGGTTGGATCAGTTCACAACTCCACCAACAATGCATTGCTGTTCCAATTTTCCCACATCTTCTCCAGCATTTATCATTTTCCTGTTTTGTCATGTTAGCCAATCTGATAGGTGTGATGCTACCAAAAAAAAACCCCTACTTTCAGGAAAGGATCTGAAACTCATTCTCACTAAAGCATAAAAATGATGTTAATAATTTAATGTCTACCTCTTTCAGGAGAATTTGTATTTTCTGTTATTAAAGACTCAATTCAATTAATCAATCAACAAACACTTTCCTCCCACTTCAAATGGGACTCTGTCCCTGAGGCCTTATACTCTTATAATTGAGCTTTGGACTTATCTTTTTTCCCCCACTTAATGGTATTTTTTCCAATTACATGTAAAGGTAGTTTTCAACACTCATTTTTATAGGATTTTGAGTTACAAATTTTTCTCTCCCCTGCTCCCCCATCCCCAAGACAGCAAACAATCTGATATAGGTTATACATGTACAATTATGCTAAACATATTTACATATTAGTCTTGCTGTGAAAGAAGAATCAAAACAAAAGGGAAAAACCACAAGGAAGACAAAACAAACCAAAAGTAAAAATAGCATGCTTCAATATGCATTCAGACTCCATAGTTCTTTCTCTGGATGTGGATAGCATTTTGCACTATGAATCCTTTGGAATTGTCTTGGATCATTGTATTGCTGAGCAGAGCTTAGTTGATCATTGCACAATGTTGCTGTTACTGTGTACAGTGTTCTCCTGGTTCTGCTCACTTCATTCAGCATCAGTTCATGTGAGTCTTTCCAGGTTTTTCTGAAATTTTCTTGCTCAACATTTCTTATAGCACAATAGTATTACATTATAATCATATACCACAACTTCTTCATCCATTCCACGATTGATAGGCATCCCTTCAATTTCCAATTCTTGGCCACCACAAAAAGAGCTGTTCTAAATATTTTTGTACATGTGTGTCCTTTCCCCTTTTTTATGATCTCTTTAGAATACAGACCTAGTAGTGGTATTTCTGGATCAAAGGGTATGCACAGTTTGGTTGGCCTTTGAGCATAGTTCCAAATTGCTCTCCAGGATGGTTGAATCAGTTCACAACTCCACCAACAGTGCATTAGTGTTTCAAATTCTCCAGCATTCATCACTTCCTTTTCTTTCATATTAGCCAATCTGATAGGTATGAGGTAGTATCTCAGAGTTGCTTTAATTTGCATTTCTCTAACCAACAGTGGTTTAGAGAATTTTTTCATATGATTGTAGATAGCTTTAATTTCTTCATCTGAAGATTGCCTATGCATATCCTTTGACCATTTATCAATTGGGGAATGATTTGTATTCTTATAAATTTGACTCAGTTCTCTATGTATTTGAGAAATGAGGCCTTTATCAGAAATACTGGCTATAAAAATTGTTTCCCAGATTTATGCTTTCCTTCTAATCTTGGTTGCAGTGGTTTTATTTGTGCAAAACAAATTTTATTTTAATGTAATAAAAATTATCCACTTTGCATTGATAGGAATTATAATAGGAAACAGAGACATAAAATTTTCTTTCTCTGTTTTGGCTTTTCTGGTTTTAGGTATCAGAACCTAATGTGTCATAAAAGGAATTGGGTAGGACTGCTTCTTCTCCTCTTTTTCCAAATAGTTGATAAAAGTATTGGAATTAATTGTTCTTTAAATGTTTGATAGAATTAACATGTAAAACCATCTGGCCCCGGAGATTTTTTCCTAGGGAGCTCATTGATGGCTTGCTCAATTTCTTTTCCTGAGATGGGGTTATTTAGGTATTTTATCTCCTCTTCTGTTAACCTGGGCAATTTACATTTTTGTAAATATTCTTCCATATTCCTAAGGTTGTCAAATTCATGGGCATACAACTGGCCAAAATGATTCCTAATTATTGTTTTAATTTCCTCTTCTTTGGAGGTGAATTCATACTTTTCATTTTTGATACTGGTAATTTGGTTTCCTTCCTTCCTTTTCTAAATCAAATTAACCAAAGGTTTATCTGGGTTTTTTGTCATAAAACCAGCTCTTGCTGTGATTTATTAGTTCAATAGTTTTCTTACTTTCAATTTTATTAAGCTCTCCTTTGATTTTCAGAATTCTGAATTTGGCATTTAGTTGGGAATTTTTAATTTGTTCTTTTTCTAGTTTTTTAGTTGCATGCCCAATTCATTGATCTGCTCTTTCTCCATTTTATTAATGTAAGCATTTAGAGACATAAAATTTCCCCTAAGTATTGCTTTGGCTGCATTCCATAAATGTTGGTACATTGTCTCATTACTGTCATTCTCTTTGTTCAAATTATTGATTGTATCTATGATTTGTTGTTTGACCCACTCATTCTTTAGGATTAGATTATTTAGTTTCTAGTTAATTTTTAGCCTATCTTTCCATGGCCCTTTCTCACAAGTAACTTTTATTGTATCATGATCTGAAAAGGATTCATTTAATATTTCTGCCTTTCTCCATTTGATTGTGAGGTTTTTATGCCCTAATACAGGGTCAGTTCTTAGATAGGTGACATGTACCATTGAGAAAAAAGGTGTATTCATTTCTACCCTCCTTCAATTTTCTATAGAGGCTTATCATATCTAACTTTTCTAAAATTCTATTTACCTCCTTAATTTCGTTACTATTTATTTTGTAGTTAGATGTATCTAGTTCTGAGAGAGGGAGGTTGAGGTCTCCTACTAGTAGAGTTTTGCTGTCTGTTTCTTCCTGTAACTCACTTAACTTCTCGTCTAAGAATTTGGATGTTATATTACTTGATGCATATGTATTAAGTGTTGCTTGATTATCTATGGCACCTCATAGAGGATGTAGTTTCCCTCCTTATCTTTTTAATTAGATCTATTTTTAATTTTGCTTTGTCTGAAATCAGGATTGCTACCCCTGTTTTTTTTTTAATTCAGCTGAAGTATAATATATTCTTCTCCAGCATTTTACCTTGACTCTGTGTGTATCTCTCTGCTTCAAATGGTTCTTGTAAACAACTTATTATAGGATTCTGGTTCTTAATCCACTCTGCTATCTGCTCCCCTCTTATGGGAGAGTTCATTCCATTCACAATAACAGTAAACTGTGTATTTCCCTCCATCCTATTTTCCCCCGGTTATACTTTTTTCCCTCTTTTCAGCCTGTCCTACCTCAGCAGTGTTTTGCTTCTGACCACCACCTCCCTCAAATTGCTCTCCCTTTTATCAGCCCCTTCCATTTTTTTCCCTTTTCTCATCCTACTTCTGCTCTTGCTTCTATTAGCCCCTCCCACACACACACATACACACCTTTTATTTTCCCTTTCCTCTTATACTTCCCTATAGGGAAAGATAAATTTTTATATCCCACTGAGTGTGTATGTTATTCACTCTTTGACCCAAAAACCAATGAGAGTAAGGTTCAAACAATGCCACCTCCTCCCTTCTTTCCCTCTATTGTAATAGTTCTTTTGTACCACTTCATGTGATATAATTTTTGCTATTCTGCCTCCCTTTTCCTCTTCTCTCAGGACAATCCTTTTTCACCCCTTAATTTTTTTAATATCATCACATCAAAGTCAAGTTATTCCCACACCCTCTTATTTATGTATACACCTTCTACCTACCCTAATAAAGATAGTTATAAGGATTATCTTCCCGTGTAGGGATATAAAGTTTCACATTATTGAATAATATTTTTTCCTTTCCTGTTTACTTTTTTGTGCTTCTCTTGAGTCTTGTATTTGAAAATCAAATTTTCTGTCTTTTCCTCAGGAAAATTTGAAAGTCCTGTATTTCCTGTATTTCTTTCCCCTGAAAGATTATGCTCAATTTTACTTGGTGGTTTATTCTTTATTGTAGTTCAAGCTCCTTTGCCTTCTGGAATATCATATTCTTAGCCCTCTGATCCTTTAATGTAGAAGTTGCTAAGTCCTATGTAATCCTGACCATGACTCCTTGACAGCTTAATTGTTTCTTTCTGGCTGCTTGCAGTTTTTTCTCCTTGACCTGATAATTCTGGAATTTGGCTACAATATTCCTTGGAGTTTTCATTTTGGGATCTCTTTCAGGACATGATCAATGGATTTTTTCAATGACTATTTTACCCTCTGCTTCTAAAATGTCAGGGAACTTTTCCTTGATAATTTCTTGAAAGATGCTGTCTAGGCTCTATTTTTGATGATGATTTTCAGGTAGTCCAATAATTCTTAAATTATCTTTTCTGATGTATTTTCCAGGCCAGTTGTTTTTCCAATGAGGTTTTTTTTTACATTTTCTTCTATTTTTCCCTTCTGATTTTGTTTGACTGACTCTTCATGCTTCATAGAGTCCTCAGCTTCCATTTGTCCAGTTCTAATTTTTAAGGAATTATTTTCTTCAGTTAGCTTTTCTACCTCCTTTTCCAGGAAAGTATTTTAAAAGGACCTGGCTGTTGATGGTCATAGCACTAAGCAGACTCCTACATAAAAATCTATGGATAAAACTTTTTGGAAGTTTCTCCCCTGATGTCATATTTACCATCCTAACAAAATGTATGTTTTATTATGTTATAATTAATTTTACTATTACTACCAGAAAAAAATCATTTTGCATTAAACATTATCACAAATAGTCAGTTGGTTTTCTTTGGGTTGAACCTTCCTGGCACTATTATGCATTTCTGCACAGTTTTCTCTTTACCAGGAAAGGTCACTGGGAAAGAATAGTTAAACAATAATATTTCTTTCTTAAACAAATAAAGAATGAGGGAGCCTCGAACACTGTAGAAGTTTTGGCCAAGGATTGTTTAAGTATAGAAAACGAAAATGCTGTTCCCCCACTCCAGCTCCGGTATGGACCTTAAGAAAGACATGCCTCTCTTGTTTGTTAATCTGCCTTCAGCTATCAACAATTTTTCCCTCTTGAATTTACTTTGAATTATGTTGTCTGAACTTTTCATTTACTTTTTTGTGTACATGTTCTAACTCCCCTTCCACTCCACCCAATAGAATGCAAGCTCTGTGAGGGACAGGATTGTGTCATTTTTTTTTCTTTTTAATTCCCGCTACCAAGGATAATACATGGCTTAAGAAATGCTAACTAAATTTAATTATACTCCCACCCAAATTTTACACAGCATTTTGATTGCTAATATTGTATATGCTATGGACGTAGATATGTAGATATATGAATATATATTATGTAGAGTACATATATGTATATATGCACATATAATGCATTAATAATAAGTCATTTATAACCCATACTATAATATATGATTATTAGTCTTTCATAGTCATTTTTGCGTATGCATGCCATTTATCCCACATGCATTATTTGTATGTTACATATTATAATGCGTTATTCATGTGTTGTATATGTGTAGCATACTTTTTCATATACTACATAGTACCTAGTACATTAAAACATATAAATATTTTATAATTTCAGTTATTTGTGTTTGCATGTTATAACCCTACTTTTTACTACTAGACTAGAAAAAATATATATTATATACTGTATGCTCTATTTTACTGAACAATTCAATACACTATACTACATACTGTGCTGTAAACTATTATTTGCTGTACTATATATAAAGCAATTTTAATAAATACCATACTATATATTATACTACACTATGTAGTATGATAAGATATAAATAGCATTATAATATGTATTATGTTACATGCTATACTATGTACTATAATAAATATATACCACATAATATTATACTATGCTATATACTATATTCTCTACTAAACTATGTACCATATAATATTATACCATATAATATTTTATAACATATTATACCATGTACCATATTATATACTATACTAAGTTACACATTATACCTATATAATATACTAAACTATACACTGTACTTTATAATTCTATAATATATTATGCTATTATATTATATATTATATTATGCTCTATGCTATGCTCCATACTGAACTATATGCTATATTATATACTTTACCATGCATAGTACTATTATGCTGTAACATATTATATTAAAATTATCAGATACTACATAATATGGTATACATGGTAATATATACTATGCAATACCCTATACTATATTATGTATTATATACTATTCTCTATACCAAACTATAAATTATATACCTTACTATATACTATAAAATACTATGTCACATAAGATACTATAATGTATGCAATACTAATTGTTCTCTGATATTATTTTGTATACTATATATTATACTAAGAACTCTACCATATAGTATAGAATAAAATATTTTATATATATCATATATTATATATATGGAGAGTTCAGACAAATATATATATAATATTATATATTTTGTATATATTTTAATATTTATATATTATATATCATATTATATATATTTAGTATACTGTTATAACATATGCTATACACTGTGCTATACAACTATATGCTACACATTGTACCATAAACTATATTATATGACATGCCACACTACTAACTACTACGTTATATGTTACACTATACAAGATATGATACAATCTAATATAACATATGCTACATTACAATATACATACTATGCAATATAGTACAATACACTATTTCATTATATTACATACTATGCCACACACTATATTTTATATTATATAGTATAATGCATGTATATTGTATAGAGAATAGCATCATATATAATATGGTGAATAATTTAATATATACTGCATATAAATGTATAAATGTGTTAACCACAAATTGGTAATTTATCTCATGTATCTAATATGTTAGTTATCATTCATACAGATTAAACCTCATCAAAACTTTGGATTCAGTAACTAATTCAATTCAGTAAGCATTTAAGCACCCATTATGGGTGAGACAATCTAAGGACCTAAAGCCCAAAATAAAATCAGCCCCTGCCCTCAAGAAACTTATATTCGGCTGGGCTAATCTATAGTGGGCAATAAAATGCTTCTTGAATTGACTCACTTTGACTTAATGTAACAGGTAAATGGTTACGTAAAATACAAGGTAAAAGTAAGAGGACAAAGGGGAGATCAGATGAAGTCCTCCAGGAAAATTTAAGGAGCAGGAGAGAATTAACCACTGACACTTTGGGATTGAGAGAAATCATGTGATGTTTCTTGGAGATGTTGTCTGATCTGGATCATGTAGAAAACAAGCCTGAGGCATCAAGCATATCCTGGATCTGGGTTTGACTCCAGCCTCAGCCCCTCTTTGTGTTGTGTGATCATGTGCAGGAATCGAAAATTCTCAGATCTTCAATTTCCTCACTTATAAAATGAGAGAACCAATGTCTGTACAGTATTGTGAGGAAAGGCCTTTGAACATATTAAATTGAAATAATAAATAATTGTGATTAAATTCTAAAAAGCAGATAAAAGTAATAGCTGACATTTGCATAGGCACTTCAAATATGTTATCTCATTTGCTATTGACAATAAACCTGTAAAGCAAGTACTGCAGGTAATATGATCCCCTTATTATAAATGAGGAAAATGATTCCCATGGAGGTAAAGTAATTTGCTCATGATACGATGACTAAGTGTGAGAAGAGGAGCTGGAGAAGGCAATGTATTCGATGCCTGCTCTGAGGTGAGATACTGAATATCCAATTTGGAAATACCTACTATCCTCCTTCAGCTAGAATATAAAATGTGTGAAGAGGAACGATGTGAAATAAGGCTTCAAAAGCAGGTTGGAAGCAGATAGTGGAAGGTCATAAAAGCAAGGCTAAGGTGTTTTATTTTGTTTGGTTTGGTTTTTACTTCTATTGCCTTGAGAAAATAGGGAATCAATGAAAGTGACTGACATGGCCAAACCTATTCAGGGAGTACAAAATTGACACGGTCACACCTGTACCTCAGAAAGATTATTATGGCAATTATGTCAAGGATAGGTGGATAACAGGAAAAGGTGACAACAAATTATGTGGAAAGAGAAAAAGATAATCAATGTTCTGTTGATATCCACACAATGCTTTCATATCTAGAGAACAGCCCATAGTGTAGTGAATGAACCTTTTTTGGAGCATTTACTTGGGGACACAGACAAAATTTATAAAGGATGAGAATGCATGGATTGCTTACTTTCTGTACCATTGGAGGGAGTGATCATCTCAAAGAGACCTCAGATCCATTGAAGTATCAGAGAGAAGGATACATTGGGAAAAGGAAGAAACAGGAATCAAAGAGATGAAACAAGTGACTATTACAATAGTCTAGGTGATTATGGACTGAACTAGGATGGTGGCCACAGTAGTGGGGAGGAGGGAACAGATATAAGACATACTGTGGAGGTAGAGGCAATAAGACTTGGAACTGGCTTTATTATGCAGTAAAGGAAAAGTGACTCCGAGGCTAATAACCTGGCTGTCTGGGAGAAATGTTGGACTCTTCACATAAACAAGTTGAGAAGAGAGGCAATTGCAGGGCAGAGGTGGAGAGAGGCTGGTGATGACAAGTTCTGTCTTGCAGTTAGAACTTGAGGCACCCAAGGAAAATGCAGCTGGAGGTACACAACATTGCTGCTGTAGATGGAGTAATGGAACTCAGGAGAAATATTAGGGCTTGATAAGTAGATTTCTGAGTCACATGTTTAGAGAAGATAAATGAATTTAAAATCATAGAATCTCAGAGATGGTAGAGTTCAAAAGTTATCCTGTAAGCTCATACTTAAACAAGATCTACCTCCAAAATATACTTCTTAAGCAACAACAACAAAAAAAAACTTGTAAGGACTTTATTGCTGACAGGTAAGGTCAGATAAGGAAAAAGGTACAGAGTTAGGGAGGTTTATACAGTCTAATAGAAATGCCATTCCTCATCTTAATGTATATAGTATAATATATAATTTAGAACAGTATGTAACATAGAGGGCAGAGCAGCTATTGTGAGTGAGAGAGGGGAATTTTGCCTAAAGGAGCTTGTTTGTGGGGAGACCTGATGGAGGAAGGCTTGGGGATGGCAGTGCTCCCTGCATAGGTAATGTGTACACACTTCTTTGTTAACATGGTGGATTTGGCTTTCTGGTATCTGAATAAATATCTTGGTTTCATCTTTGAGGAAGAGAGTCTGTTATATTTTGCGATTTAAACCTCAAAATACGCTAGCATATTCATAGCAGCTGCTGTGGGTATCGCATTGGAGATGTAACAGTCCAGCTTTCACAGCCATACATTACTACTGGAAAAATCATAGCTTTGACTCTGTGGACCTTTGTTGACAAAGTAACGTTTCTGCTTTTTAGTATGCTGTCCAAGTTTGCCATAGCTTTCCTTCCAAAGAGCAAGTGTCTTTCAATTTCATGGTTATAGTCACCATCTGCAGGGATCTTTGAGCCCAAGAATATAAAATATGATACTGCTTCCATTGTTCCTCCTTCTATTTGCCAGAAAGAGATGGGACCAGGTGCCAAGATCTTAGTTTTTTTGTTTTTTATTTTTTGTTTTTATGTAAAGCTTCAAGCTAGCTTTTATACTCTCCTCTTTGACCCACATCAAGAGGCTTTTTGATTTCTCTTTACTTTCTGCTACCATAATGGTATCATCTGCATATCTGAGATTATGGATATTTCTGCCAACAAATTTAATTCCAGCTTTTGACTTATCAGTTTGGCGTTTCACTTGATGTATTCTGCATCTAAGTTAAATAAATAAGGGGACAGTATGAAACCTTTCATAGTCTTTTTCCAATCTTAAACCAATCAGTTGTTCTGATTTGGTTCTAACTTTCGCTTCTTGGCCCATATACAGATTCCTCAGGAAACAAATGAAATCATCTAATACTGCCATCTCTTTGAGGACTTACTTCCTTTCAGCTTTGGCCCAGTTGCTTCATTAGTATCGATGTTTCTAGTTGTCCTCCACTCTCCCCAAGTGGTATATTGGACACCTTCTGACCTAAGGGATTCATCTTCCAATGTCATCTCTTTTATCATCTTAGTGCTGTCCATGGGGTTTTCTTAACAAAGATACTGAAGTGGTTGGCAATTTCCTTGTCCAGTGCATCACCTTTTGTCTGAACTCTCCACTATGACCTGTCCATCTTGTGTAACCTTGCACAATATAGCTCATGGCTTCATTGAGCCATGCAGCCCCTCCACTATACCAAGGCAGTGATCCAGTGTGTGCATACATTTTTTTTTCCTAAGAACCTCACTATTAAACACTTACCAGCACACCCCTCACTGCTCTATAAACTTTGCTTGAGTTCAACAGTAGTGAAGAGAAGTATCACCAGACCAGAGACCCGATTGACTGTAGATAGATAGATAGATGAATAAATACATGCATGAGTAAATAAATAGATGGATAGATAAATAAATAAATAAGCAAGTGAGTGAAAGAATGAGTTTTTCAAAACTGGCACTTCTACAGCAGTGTGAGATTTTCAAGTGCTTTATATCCATTCTCTCATTTGAGCCTCACAATACTCCCTGCCAAAGGCCTAAGGCCTAGAGCCTGACATCCTTCATGCACTTAAAAATATAAAACCTAGATTTTTTTCTTTTAATACTTTCTTCTTTTCTAACTTACTCTGTCCCCATCCTACTACTTCCCTCTGTTTCACGAATTAATGAAAAAACATTAAATACTTATTATGTGCCAAACACACATGAGTGCTAAGTGCTGGTGATATAAACACAACAAGATAGTCCCTGTCATCAAAGAGCTTACTTTCTAAGGATTAAAATAACATACATTGTGGAATATGGAGCAGGGTGCGAGTTTGAGTATAGGAAGTTGAAGAAATGATGAGTTGAATCATAGGACAAAAGGCACATGCTTTTCAATAATGGTAGTATTGATAAGTGTTCTGGAGCAAACTAGTTGGGGGTAAGGAGGGACCTGTCTTAACACAAACTAAGGATGGTTCAGAACACCAAAGTATTGTACAAGGAAACACTGAGCTCACAACAAAATAGTAAAGCAAGTCAGATTTATCGAAAGTTGATACAAGATGAAAGGAAATCAGGTGGCATACTAGAAACAGATCAGATCTGCTGGTTCCCCAGATGAAATTGGACACTCTGCTGGGACCCCAAAGGGAACAGGGCACCCTCTCCTCCAAACCAAAAAAGTCCAGTTCATTTTTATAGGGTTCTTACGGGATCTAGCAAGCAACGGAAGAAGGAAGAAAGGAACCTAGACATGGGGAATAGTGCTGATTCATGCTAGTAGGAGTGGGGAGCCAGGAGAACAGAAGATTCTTGGATAATTGGAGATTAGTTGATATTCAAAATCCCAATAGGCAATAGAGTCTTCAAGACAGGGTGTAATGGCAAGCAAGGTAGGATTGTTTGCCAGATTGGATTCTAACCAATCAGAGACTTATATGTGGGCTCTAGCCAATCAAACATGTGCATTGAGTTCTAGCCCATCAGATATGTGGATTGAGTTTCAGCCAATCAAATGCCAACTAGAACTGTATATAAAGAGAGCCAGTGTTGGGAGAAAGCAGACATTGAGAGAGCCATCATCGAGAAGGTGAGCCACCACTGAGAAGAAGAGAATGAAGAGAAGAGACAAAGAAGGAGAAGAGCAAGTTTTGAGTGTCGAGCTGAGAGAAAACCTCTAAGAGCTGGGAGGAGACCTCTGAGAGTGGAGAGGAGACCTTTGATTACAAAGACTTGCTGAAGGAGCTTCTGAACTGTAAAAGCAAATAGAGCTGTAGGGCAGCTGTAGGCCCATGGGAAAGAGGCTTAGCTTAAGCCCCTTTTGAGAGCTGTTAAAGTGCATTGAGCTGTTATCACAGAGTCTCTGGACTTTGGAGGTGAATTGAAATGGTGGTGCTGGTACTGTGTGTTGTTGCCCTGTTAAGCTTTGTTTTCCCAGAGGCAGAAGCTGTGGGCAGGAGCCTCTGGAGCCTGCTGTTGGGCAGGAGCAGGAAGAGCTTGGAGTGGAGCAGTCCCTGTGAACTGAGACCTGGAGCAGGAGCAGAGAGCTGCTTGCATGTGAATCCAGGTGAGAGTTAAGAGCAGTCAGCCCATAGAGGAAGAGCCATGGGACTTGGAAGTCAACCTCGAGTCAAGATGAAAGAGGACTTTACTTGGATGCTTGGTATTGATTAAGAAAATTGTTCTTATTGTGACCTAGGAGTGGATGGTATGGTATTTTCTGCTACCCCTTAAGGATGTGTCATGCTAGGGAAGACCCTAACCTGGGACCTCCTGATTGTGTAAACAAGTATTTTGGGGAATGCTACTGAATGCAATGATATATAATATGTGCCTTATGACATATCCAGTGTTATGAGATTTTACATATATATATATATATATATGTGTGTGTGTGTGTGTGTGTGTGTGTGTGTGTGTGTGTGTGTGTGTATGTATTAGATGATATGAATGTTATGCTTTACCTTACTGAACAATGCTTTAGTATATTGCTGAATAAATAGAGATTTCATTATACTATGCGATTAGACCCTTGAAATTATTCACAGCAGCAGTCCTCAAGTGTGCTGCTGTAATTGGCATTACACAGGGTGACTCTGGGGTTTGTTTTATTTTGTTTTTAGTTATCCCAGGACTTGTTCATTTAGTGGTTTGAGGAAGCTACTGCTGTATCCTTTACAGGGAAGGTTACACCTGTGGTGGCATAGCAGGAAGATAGCCAGGTTACAAGTGGTCAAGTCTGAGGCACACTAGATATGGTGAACTCTCACCAATCAGGAAAACATGGCTCCAGGGCAGAAGCAAAGAGGGGAATGGCAGAATCTGCAGCCATATTTTGATTTGACTCCCCTTGTTGCTTTGTTGCTCTCCTCCCTTATTTCCTTATCCAGAAAGTCCTATGAACACAAGGAAGCATGATTGGAAATTATCTAAACAGAAGGAGAAGTAATGGGTTAGATGTAACTTGGTACACCGATACAAAGTGAACAAGTAGTAAGATGAAATATAAATAAATGCAAAATATTTTCAAAGAATTTGTAAAAATCTTTTGGAGTTTCACAATTTTGTAGTAGCCCATGCATCAATTCAATTCCTCAGTCCTTCCTTCCTTGAACTTTTATCCCTCTCACTAGCATAAAAAAAATAAGCATTTGAAGAAAATATTTTTTTCCACCAAGATTTTCCATCCCTACCACATCCCCACCCCACCCACAAAAAGGAAGTAAAAAGAAGCAGTGCATATTTAATTGCTTTTAGACCCCCTGGCTAGTTTCCATATGTCCTGACTTTATTTATTTTAGGTAAAAGGCCCCAGAATAACCCTGGTGGGCTATTATAAACAATTCTGCGTATAATGTGGACATTCTATAAAAGCTTGTAATAATTTAATTGTTCTACTACTGTTTCTCCCAAGGGGCCATGTTCATTTAGGGAAATGATTATTTCCCAAATTAGATAGAACTTTGAATCTGAAATAGTGTCTAATTTCACTTGATTATAGATCCATTAAGAGTAAAGTTAAATTAGTTACCTTCAAGAGAATTGCACGCAGGTGTACCCCACTTTAAGAAATAGAATATAGAAATGATTATATTTTAAAGATAATAGTTTTAGGAAGTCATAGTTCACTTGGCAAAGGGATTGAGTATAGAATTCCCTTAAATAGAAGGTATTCTAAGACATATAAAAATCAATTTAATTTATAAGAATTTGATTTACTAACAGCGTTTTATTTGTATGTTTTATTAAGTGTAGTAGACTTTCCCAGACATCATTCATTACAAGAAAAATTAGCATTAAATATTACCTTAATATTTTATTAAGTAGGAAAAAGTTGGTTTATCTTTCCTGAAAACCATAAGAGCTAGCATTTAAATAGTTCTTTAGGATTTTCAAAGCGCTTTACAAATATCGTTTTATCCTCACCACAACTCTAGGAGGTAGGCACTATTATTATCCCCATTCTGCAGTTAAAAAAACTCAGGCAAGCAGAGGTTAAGGGACTTCCCCAGGGTCAAAGAGCTAGTACATAATTTAGGTGGAATTTGAACTCTAGTTACCCTGTCTCCAGGTCCAGCACTATTCCACAGCACTGTTTCTAAAATAGGCAAGATACTATTAATTCCTTTCTGTACCACCTCCAAGTTAATCCAACAAATTATCTACAATGTCTCTCAGTGTCTTTAATATCCTCCCTAACCCTTCTCAGGCTATCTAAATTTTACCTCTGCTTCAAAGCCCAAATAAGGAACCCTACCCCCATAAAGCCTCCCTAATGCTGGTAACCTGAAACTAGCTCTACCTCTATGAATTTCCACAACACGTTGTTTGAATCTATCTTGTGTACTTAGCAATTCTTTCTCATATTTTATGTCTTATCTCTCCTACTAGATCTATAAACACTTTCAACTCAATCAACCAACAAGCACCTATTAATTGCCTCCTATGTGCCAGGCACTATGCTCGCCACCAGAAATACAAAAACAAACATGAAACAAGCCACCATCCTGCCACAAGTCTCTCTCTCTCTCTCTCTCTCTCTCTCTTTCTCACTCATTCTCTCTCTCTCTCTCTCTCTCTCTCTCTCTCTCTCTCTCACACACACACACACACACACACGCACACACACACACACGCACACTCACATGGTTAAGAACCCCTGACCAATTGTGGTATTGGGTTTTACTCATCACTCCCTTTCAAGTAGTTGTCCTAGGGTTGAGCAACTCTAATACTGGCATTGGGAATATGGGAGCCAAGAGAGGAAAAAAGGGAGCTAGGTCCAACAGAGCATAAGAAGCAATAAAAAGGAAGTGCAAATGTACTTTAGGATCATGAGAGAGAAAGAGATTCAAGTGAATTTAGTGTTTATTTATTAATTACCTAGTGTGAGAGGTTGTCTGGCCTAGTAGACAGAGATCTGGACTTGTAACCATGAAGACCTGGGTTCAAATCCCTCTTCTTACACAGATCGGCTGTGTGACCCTGGAAAAGTCACAATCTCTCAATGTTCTAGGCAACCCTCTAAGACTATAAGTTTCCAAAAAACAAGTGCCAACCTGCTTTGGTGGAAGGAGTTTTCTCATCTGAGAGATCCCTATACCAGTGAAATCACAGGTTCAGTCCCTATGCCTATGACAGTCACTGGAGATATGATGACACAAGCTAAGTAGTCCCTTACCCTGAGGGATTGCAATTCTCCTGGATAAAAGGATTAAATTGATCAATGGTATAGGAATCACCCCAAAGCTGAGAAAGAGAGAAAATCCTGAGCTATTCTGGTAGTCTCTCTCAACTCACTCAATTCATGATCCACAGTTTTAAAATTCTATGTTATGAACAGCTAGAAGTGGAAGGTGGGGTGTGATCATGTGGGATGGGTCTGCATTCGATTGTAATTTTGTGTAATCTTCGACATTAGCCATCTAAGTCTCAGTGTCCTTTATACAATGCAGACGATCTGTTCACTCTCCACCTCAAAGGGATGTTATGAAGCTCAAACAAAGCGTGTGCTAAGTTCTTTGTAAACCAGAAAAGCTATATAAATGTCAGCTATTATCAGGGGTGAGTGAATGCCTGCTTGAAACTACCTATTGCTAATTTTTCAGGGTGAGCATTTATATCTCAGAAATCACCAAACACTACAAATTAGGGCCTAGTTTATTGCTATATGAATTGTCCAGAATTAAGAATGTGATAGGAAAAAATGCTAATAAGGCAGTTCATCTTAAAAGTGTGTTGTGCTTACTATTTTTTCTGGAGAGCCAGTTGTTAAATGTTTACCAGTGTACCCCTGGCTATTGTCATTCACTATCATTATCAGTAGCAGCAAAATTACCTCCACTAGGAGGACTTTGTTTTTGTTGTTCAGACATTTCAGTAGTGTCCCCCTCTTCATGACTCCATTTGGGGTTTTCAGAGCAAAAATACTGGAGCAGTTTGCCATTTCCTTCTTCAGCTCATTTTACAAATGCGGGAAACTGAGGCAAACAGGGTTAAGTGACTTGCCCAGAGTCACATAGCTAGGAAGTGTCTGAGGCCAGATTTAAACTCACAGGGATGAATTTTCCTGGCTTCAGTCTCAGCACTCTGTCCACTGCACCCACCAGCTGCCCACTAGGAGGACTACGGTTGAGAATTATTTGTGCCAAAGAAACTCAGGAACACTGTCAAGAAAGGCATGGAAAGCTTGCAGTCCCTGCAGGCTGCGTGGGTAGTTGGAGGAAACTACCTGTGCTCCACAGTGACACCTAACGTTGAACTTGTACACAACATTCTATCTTCCATCACTGTGCCATTCCTAGAATACGTGGGATCCCTCTCCACCTCTTGTAACACCTAGCTTCCTTCTAAGCACAGCTCAAGTACAACTTCCTACATGGCCTTTTCTGATAACCCCATTTTCTGGTGCCCGCCCCAAAATTACTTCATATTTGCTTATACGTGTACTTGTTTCCCTGATAGAATGACTTTGAAGACATGGACTATTTCATTTTTTTCTTTGTAGTGCTGAATAAATACTCATTGAACAAATAATAATATAATATAAACAAACAATGTTATATATGCATATTAAACTTCTGTTTCTCCTTCTACTAAGTCATCCGAAAATGGAATGGAGTGCCTTAGGAGGTTGTAGAAATCCCCAAAGACTGGAGCGACTAGATGATTTCTGTTGTAAGGAAGCTTCCTATCTGGTTACAGGTTTGAGTCAGAGGTCTTTAAGGTCCCTCCTTACTGAGAATCTGTAATTCTGTGATTTGAAATGTTCTCTGCCATCTTTCCTCCCTCAAGTGCTTTTATTTCCTCACAGGTGTAAGGAATATTCTTAATATGCAAGAAGACTCCATTTTCTCTTTTACCTATCTTGTTTCTTTCCAACAATGACTACCCTTCCAGAATCTTACTCCTATCATGGGTCCCATTCCACCAAATTTCCCTTGTATCTATGAAACTAAATTTTCCTCTTTGCATTCATCTATTTAGCTTTTGTCATTATCTGTAAGTTGTATAACTGTATTTAGAAAGATGAGGGCAGAAATTCGGCTCTCAACCATAAGTGGTCTGCTTTCTGCAGGAAACTACCAGTACAGCCAAGGAAAACATGTCTTGCCAATACCCAACATTGACACTACAGCAAAAGAAAGAACTGTCTGATATAGCTCACCGAATTGTTGCCCTGGGCAAGGGAATCTTGGCAGCAGATGAGTCCACCGGTAGCATTGCAAAGCGGCTGCAGTCCATTGGAACTGAGAACACAGAGGAAAATCAGTGCCTATAGGCAGTTACTTCTAACAGTATCAATTGAACTCCTGTATTGGAGGTGTTGTCCTTTTCCATGAAATACTCTACCAGAAAGCCGATGATGGTCGTCCCTTCCCTAAAGTCATAAAGACAAAGGGTGGCATTGTGGGGCATCAAAGTGAACAAAAGTATAGTGCCCCTGGCAGGGACCAATGATGAGACTATCACCCAAGGTTTGGATGAGCTGGGTGAGTGCTGTGTTCAGTAGAAGAAGGATGGAGCTGACTTTGCCAAGTGGCGTTGTATACTGAAGATTGGAGATAATACACCTTCCCCACTTGCCGTGCTAAAGAATGCCAATGTGCTGGCCCAATATGGCAGCATTTGCCAACAGAATGGCATTGTCCCCATTGTGGAGCCAGAGATCCTCCCTGGTGAAAAACATGATCTGAAGTGTTGTCAGTGTGTCACTGAGAAGGTCCTGGCTGCTGTCTACGAAGCTCTGAGTGACAACCATATCTATCTGGAAGGGACCTTGCTGAAGCCTAACATGGTCACCTCTGGCCATGCCTGTACCCAGAAGTATTCACATGAGGAGATCACGATGGCAACTGTAACTGCCCTTCACCAGACCTCCTGCAGTCACTTGTATCACCTACCTGTCTGGGGGTCAGAGTGAAGAGGACACCTCCATCAACCTCAATGCCATCAACACCTGCCCCTTGCACAAGCCATGGGCCCTGTCCTTTGCTTATGGCTAAGCCCTATAGGCATCTGCCCTTAAGACCTGGGATGGAAAAAAGGAATACATCCAGGCTGCCCAAGAGGAATATATTAAGTGGGCCTCGGCTAACAGCCAAACTACTCAAGGCAAGTATACTACAAGTGGAAAGTCAGGAGCTGCAGCCAGCGAGTCTCTCTTTGTCTCTAACCATACTAAGTCAAGGCCTTCCACTTGGGTATGCCTGAACACTCCAGGCCATCCCTCACAGTTCAGGAAGAGGCTAAGATCCCAGAGCTCTGTGCTGACTTCTCCCACCATTCCTAACTTGGTATGGTGTTGTTGCTCTCTGGTGAATCTAGTGACCCCTTCTCAGCCCAGTTTTTCAATAAACAACTATTTAACAAGGAAAAAAATAAAGATGAGATTGTGGATTTAGTTCTTATTCTCAGATTATTCCTGGCTTTCCCTCCTCACTCTTGATCTATAATGGGGTGTTCATTTATCAATGTACATGAATAAAAATGATGATTTTCATTTTTTCTTCTATTCAGTCAAATCAGTAGATATTTTTAAATGTCTATTTATGTTAGCATATTAGTAGGCACTATACAGTGCCTGCCTACAAAAAGCTATCACTCTACCCCGGCCTAAAGCTATTTGATCCAAAGTTATAATTACTACCTTCCTATTGTATAAAATATTTACAACAAAAGAAAAGAATTATGGTAGGAGAGACTCTGGGCTTTTTGTGCTTGAATGTATGTGTTCTATGCCAGAAAATATGAGTTTTTAAAATCAAATATTAATAATTTTATTTTAACTACATAAATTAATGACAATGATGAGAGAAGATTTAAGTTCCCATCCTCATCTTTTCTGTCTCTCAAACAGAAACTATCATAGGCAACATAGTCAACTGTGATGCTTCCCTGAAATTCGCTCTCCCCCTCCCGCCTTTACTCTCAGGTGCTGTCCTCCACATAGCTCACACTTTAAAGAGCAGAAAAGTTGCTTTCATAATGAAGCTGTCAGTTCTAGGAACTCTTTGCAACCACAGCCACTTTCAGCTTTCAGTTTTTATTTAAAAGGCTTAATTGGAAGTTTTTATTACTCCCAATTAAGCTTTTTAATTAAAAGGAAAAGTTGAAAGAGGCTGCAGGCAAATACTGCTGCAAACCCATATCAGCATAAAATCAAAGGAAATAAAGACAAAATGATGCTACTGTAAAACAGCAGTTCCAGCTGCAGTTTTCAATAATGTTTACCTCTGGTCCTGTTTAATGTCATGGTGGCACATTGACAATGATAAAGTGGACATGACTGATTGGAAAAACAAGCCTGAGCCAAAGTAGCCATCAAATTCCTCGGAATGCTAGTTTAAAAGAACACATTAGCATTCAAGGCA
This sequence comes from Trichosurus vulpecula, assembly GCF_011100635.1. Taxonomy (NCBI): domain Eukaryota; kingdom Metazoa; phylum Chordata; class Mammalia; order Diprotodontia; family Phalangeridae; genus Trichosurus; species Trichosurus vulpecula. The sequence continues at coordinate 301,452,387 of NC_050573.1, read as the reverse complement.
AGAACCCACCAAATGTACATTTGCCAATTTCAGTACTTAGCAACTCTCATTCACCAGTTCTATACCACCACTGTGCACTAAAGCAGATTTTTAAAGCCTCTTTAACAAACTGACTACCACTTACAAACAATGTGGGTAAGTGTTTATTGTCTTAAGATGATTAACTTTTTTAATTCTGTGAGGGTTTTTGTTTTTTGCCTATAAGTCCTTGGCGGCGTTATTATTGAAAGTCTTTTTACTCATTATATGTAGTGACTTTTTTTTAATCCAAAAGAAAAAGATAGTTAAGTTATATTCACTCAATTTTCCATCCATTTTGAATCTTACACAATACCTTTGGAATAAAATACACCTTGCCAGGATAAAGATGAGCATGTCCTAGGAGGCAATAGGAGCTTAGAAATGCTAATTAATTAATTCACCCTTGTTTATGGCTATTCAACTGCTCTTTATCCTTAAGCCCACAGAGGCTCTATTTTGAACAGGAGAGCTTGCCAAGGAGAAATATAATGTTCGGATTAACAGGTGAATATCTCTGATAATGATTGGTGAAAATGGAAGTAGAACATGGATATACTCATTGTTGACTCGGTAGGAGCCCACTTTTCCTCTGAATTCAGAAGCCATAATGATAGTTCCAAAACTCAAATTAAGACAAGTATTTGGTTCTAGAAAGCTCTGGAACAATCTGAAATTGAAGAACCATGTTGGTTAAAGACAATAAAGCTTTTAAAGGTTGCAGACAGCCTATGGGTTCCAGTTCTGGCTGACACGTCCATTTCTGAGGTGAGAAGAAGAGCAGGATCTCTAAAAGTAGTGGTAGTGTTATTCTTTGAAAACCAACTCAATCCCAAATTACTTTTATAACTTGAATATATTACATATTTTTTTCTCTACCGTATCCCTTGAAGGCATCACCTCTTACGGTAATGTGTCTTATTTCAGAGGTTGTCTCACCTTCAAAGAAGCAGGAAAGGAATCAAAGACTGTTATATTGAATAATAAAAAGAGTGGACATTTTTATAGCTGTTATATATCAGCAGTTTATATATGTGTCCTCACAATGGAGTAAATTGTCATTCTTTCATCACCATCACCACTGCTAATATTATTCAGTCAATGCCAAGTTGAAATAGCACGGTCCAGAGGGAGGATGGAAAAATCACTTAAGCTTCAGTTTCTTCATCTATAAAATGGGTGAGACAAGAGGCATTATGGTATAGTCGATAGAGGGCTTGCTACACTTGAAATCAGAAAAACCTGGGTTCAAGTCTTATTTTAGACATCCTGTCTCAAACACTAGTTGTGTAGCCCTGGGAAGGTCACTTAACTGCTCTCAACCTCGGTCACCTCATCTGTAAAATTGGAATGATAATAGTACTTTCTTCGTAAGGATATTGTGAGGATAAAAAAGGTAATATATGTAAAATGATTTGTAAAATCTTTAAATCTATATGAATGCTAGCTATCTTGTGGTCCTGGGCACCTCATTTAACCTCTTGGTATCCCTACGTGACTCTCTAGAGCAGAGCTGTCCAAAATGTGGCCTTCGGGTCCCATGTGGCCTGCAGTGGGATTTATGCCCACTGCATAGAAATAGAAATTTACATAAATGCTTTAGTAAATGAAGCTGAGCTGCCATAGAGCTCTCACTAACATGGCAAATCAAAATATACTGTCTATTGTTTCAATAAAAACCTAAGGTTGGACAGCTCTGCTTCTAGAGTACAAGTTGTGGTGAAGTTGCTCTTCTCCCTAAATCTGTAACAGAGGAGGGAGTTTCCACATGGGGAATATCACAAAATCAAATCACAGATCCAGATGTTTTTAAAAGGGGAAGGGAATAACAGAGCCCACCTCATTGATGGGGTGTGAGGCTCATATTGGTTTAAGTATGTGGAAAATCTTATATAAATTCCAGATATTATCTAATTCATAAGACCCTCATATAGCCCTCTGCATACTTCCCCTTTAAACACTGAAAAACAGTAAAATAACCAAACGGGCACCATATTTTCTGAGGTGCTTTTTGGTTTCTTTATTTTTTAAATAATATTTTATTTTCCCCAGTTACATGTAAAGAGAAATTTTAACATTCATGTTTCTTAATTGAGTTCCAATTGAGTTCCAAGTTTTCTCTTTCCCTTCCCTCACCCTCCTTGCCTCTGAGACAGCAAGTATAGTTTGATATAGGTGTTTCAACAATCCAGCTAGCAGCTGCTGTGGGAGTGTAAAACCAACAACAACCAGCACACAGAATGCCGCAAGCCCAGGTCCTTTTGATCTGCTTTACTAAGGAAAGTGACATTAAGGGGTTAACAACCTTACTTTAATCCAGCATACAAATATTATTCAATTAGTTCAGGGGAAAAAGCCAGCACCCTGAACTTCAGAGCAAATACAAACAAATTACAAACATCAACAGACAGACCTTCTCTGATTCAAATCTTAATGCATAGTTACCAGAGTTTAACAAAGTCCAAATATCTGGGTTTACAAGCTGGAGGGCTCTTAACTACAGCTGCCCAGAGTCTCCACATCAGCACACTGCCAAGAGTGTTCAGTCATGCAAAACATATTACCATATTAGTTATGTTGTGGAAGATGGCACAGACCCAAAGGAAAAAAAAAGCACACAAAAAAAACATAGGAAGTGAAAAATAGCACGCTTTGATCTGCATTCAGACTCCATCAGTTCTTTCTTTCTCTGAAGGTGTATAGCATTTTTCATCGTAAGTCCTTTGGAATTGTCCCAGATCATTGTACTGTTGCGAATAGCTAAGTCACTCAAATTGATCATTGCACAATATTGCTATTACTGTATACAATGTTCTCCTGCTTCTGCTCCCTTCACTTTGCATCAATTCATATAAGTCTTTCCAGGTTTTTTCTGAAATTAGCCTACTCATCATTTCTTATAACATAGTAATATTCCATTACAATCATAGACCACAACTTGTTCAGCCATTCCCCAATTGATGGGCACCCCCTCAATTTCCAATTCTTTGCCACTACTAAAAGACCTGCTATAAATATTTTTGTACAGATGGGTCCTTACACACACACACACACACACACACACACACACACACACACACACTTTTTTTAAATCTCTTATGGATTACATATTGCTGAATCAAAGGCTATGCACAGTTTTATAGCCCTTTGGGCATAGACACTATATCTTGAGTTAACAATATTGCGCCGTAGCCAGATTTCTTCTAACATTGCCAAGCCCTCCTTGGAGGATCACCTGCTAAGTTAGAAATTTAAAGAAAATCGTTTGTAGCTACCCAAGAGGAAACAGCATTCTTACTATCTTCCATGTTTCCCCATAGCCAAAGTATATTGTAATTTCCATGACCAAACATACTACAGGCAGAGCTGCAAGCTGGCAGGAGGAACTGCCTTGACTGAAAGTCTGTAATATTTAAAACCCTGGCATCTAGAGGAGTTTAAAGTTTAAGTCCTCTCTGTCCCCCCACTCCCGCCCCACATTGGCAAGGCTCTTTGTACAATTCGTGAAACTTCATTGCCCTTTGATTACTACAGAGAGCAAAGCCAGAAAGCATCAATTTTACTTGATTATGCTTTCCGTTCCAGATTTTTTCTTTAAATTGCCATTTTTGACATTTGCTAACTGGCCAAGAATTCTTTCAGCACTGAATTTTGGTGACATTTTCTGATTGATAAAACACATGAACTCAAACCTATTGGGGGAGGAGGCGGAGGGCATATAAGAGATGAAAGATGAGGGTAAAGTTACTTTCTTGACAACTTCTGGAATGAAAAATGCACCACTGCCTACAGAATTGGGTATGGAGACTAAACAGGTAATAGACTTCTGCAGAGCAATTGGGTATTTTCCCAACACTGGGTAGTTATTACATTGGGAGCTGTTAGTATACAGGAATTTAACAAAGAAATGGTATCGAGCCAAATAGAATCCTCGAGGTCAACATAGTGCACAGATAAAAGGGAAAGCTTTGCTTTGTTTGAAAAGGGCACCTCAATTCCCCTCCCTGCCCATCAGGTGAAAGGGAAAGTATATGAGAATATCAGCTGTGAAATGTCAGCATACTAAGTAGGGTGCATAGCGTGTGCTTCTTGATATGGAAGTGAAAGAGCTTCGTGGATGTTGTTTGAAAGTCCATCTGCCGCAGAGCCCTGCCGAACTTCCCTGGCTTTCTATAAAGCTGCCCAGCTGAGATGCACTAATTCCTGAAGCCCTGTCTCAACACATCACCCCATCACCACCCACAGCTATTCATGGGAGTGCCAGGGAAAATTGGATATAGCAAAGAAAAAGAAATTGGATTTTTTTAAAATGAGTTTCAGTCTTTAAGGGGAAAGGAGGAAAAATCTGAGTGTTACGGGCCTACCTTACCCCCAAGAGACAAGTAGCCATGAATGAAAATTACAAAATCTCCAACACGCCTACACATAGCTATGAAAGAAACAGGTCTCCGTCTTCTGTTGTAGTCATCAAAGAGGGAAAAGAAACGAGGCCAAAGTGGCATTGCCAAAGGGAAATAACAGAAGCTAGAAATTGAAATGGTGATAAATTCTGGGGACACCAAGCTTTGTAGATTAGATGTAAATTTATTGAAGTAATACTCCAGTTTCAGTTTAGGAACACAGCCTGTCCTAAAAAATCATTCAAAACCTTCAGTCTCTTCATTTCAAAAAGAGGAAAATAAATTTAAGGTCTGCGGACAAATCTGAATTCATAAATGACAATAGTCATCACCCCTTCACATGTTTACCACCAGAAAGAATCCCAAATCACTTGCCAGATTTAACAAGCTGATATGAAACTATAAACAGGATCGTTCCATTTACCACTGAAACAGTCACATCTCAAGAGAAAATAGCAACATTACATGGTTTCAAGGAGGATGTGACAAAGACAGTATCTGAATGAAACTATCCCAAATACTTAAATTCAGAATATATAAGTAACTAATATATAATTACGAGCAGTAGGCTTCAGCCAGAACCTTACCTCCTCTAAAAGGTGGTCCTATGTTCCTGAGTTCAAACTCAACCCCAAATGCTTACTAGCTGTATGACCCTGGACAAGTCCTTTATCCTCTGTCTGCCTCAGTTTCCTCATTTGTAAAATTAAGGTGTTGATAGCACCTACCTCCCAGGATTGGTATGAGAATAAAATCAGATAATGATTATAAATCAGAGAATATTTAGAGGCAGCTAGGAGTTGCAGTGGATAGAAGAATGAAACTAGAGTCAGGAAGATCCAAGTTCATATCCAGCCTCAGATACTTACTAGCTGTGTGACCCTGGGAAAGTCACCTAACTTCTGTTTGCCTCAGTTTTCTCAAGAGTAAAGTGGAAATAATTACAGCACTTACCCCTCAGGGTTATTGTGAGCCTAAGATGAGATAACATTTATGAACTACTTAGCACATTGCTTGGAATATAGCAGACACTATGTAAATGCTTAATCCTTTCCCTTCCCCCCCCCAAGCATTTTAATAAGCCTTAAAGTGCTGTGTAAATGATAGTTATAATAATAATTATTATTATAACTATTATTTACTATCATTACAAATTTGAGATGAATAAGACAAAATTGAGTGGAGAGGTTGGAAATGGTCTCTCCATAAAATGAGATTGTTTTTCATATGTTATAATCTGGTTTTGTTCTTCATATTCTTCAACGGTAATCTAAAGAGAGAATAGAAGAAAAAGAAGGGGCAGTATCACCAATGAATAGAATGCTGGACTTGGAGTCAGGCAGACCATGATTCAAATCTCTCTTCACACATTATCTACCCCTTTGACTGCAGAGAACTGACTTCACATCTCTCTGTTTCAAACATCTACCTAGGACTTATCTACTCAGTCACAGAAGGGCTGCACCGTGGCAAAATTACTGCTCTTTGGAGTATTTGTACATAAAGTGCTTCACAACCTCAACAGTAAATGAACACCAAAAGTGCAATACATGACTATTGAGAAAGATGCATTTTCAATACTGGCTTTTCCAACCATAAGTCTGTGCAAAATATATTGAAGGTCTGATAAGGGTGTTGCCTTAGGCACAAAACTCTCACTGAAGGTCAAGCTAGACTCTGTATCTGGAACAAGATGATATTATGTTTTTGCATAATCAATTGCAGCTATTACAGAGCTACACTCTGGCACCTCTCATTGTTTTCTCTACTTATTCCAAAGTTAATTTAGCCCAAAATATAGTGGGCTGAGAAAATGTGAGTAGTCAGTCTGAATAATGGAACCCTCCCCCCCCCCCACTCTATCACACACACACCACAAAGCCGACTAATTATTTTTATTCTTAGTTAGGTGGGTAATTGGAGAAAAACAGTGGTTTTATTTCTTCACATTTATTTAGGGCTGTGTAGGTATGACCTTATAGTTTTCTTGTGCACTTCCTCCTCACCCACCTCCACCTACCCCCTAATAACAAAGAAATCAAAACCATCCTTTATAATGAAAATGAAAAAAGTGACTTCAGGAAGAAAATCAAAAATATGGCAGTAAATATCTATCACACTTGATCTTTTAATTAGTTAATTTTGTAGTCAGGTAAGCCAGGTGCTATTAATTGCTGCTGTAGTCTCAAGCAATTACCTGAAATGCCTTAACTGGAGCTAGATTGACTATTGCCCCATCAACAATTCAACTACTAGGGCCTTAAGAGAGGGGAACAGAAGACAAAAGGGGAGGAGATAAGAATAAAGCATAGTAAGAATTTATCTTAAAAGTCACTTCTGCAGATCACCAGGTTCAGGAGATAGAACACCAGACTTTACAGTCAGGACGACAAGAGCTCACTTGACATTTGCAAGTCATACGAACAGGAAATTCACTAAGTCTCAGTCACAACTTTTTTAATCTGTAAAATTAAGATAAAAAACCTATACTACAATACCTCATCAGACTGTAAGAGGATCAGATGAAATATTATATGCAAAGTATTTTGCACACTTTAAAAAGTTCTATAAATATCAATTATTTTTATTATTGCCCTGAATATGTTCAAGCCATGTAGCTACAAGCCACCATGGAGTTGTGTCAGTAGGCACAGTGGCTCCACCAATCAGAAGGTCAGAGCAATGCTTGACCATTAATTTGACACTGGTGCTCTAAGAATAAGCAGATGATTTCTATCCATTGCAGGTTATCACCAGATAGCCAATTACCTTAGCTCCCTAAGAATTTTTTTTAATTTTTTAATTTTTTAAATTTATTTAATATATTTAGTTTTCAGCATTGATTTTCACAAAAATTTGAATTACAAATTTTTTCCCCATTTCTACCCTCGCCCCATTCCAAGATGGCGTATATTCTGGTTGCCCCGTTCACCAGTCAGCCCTCCCGTCTGTTACCCCACTCCCTTCCCATCCCCCTTTCCCTTGTTCTCTTGTAGGGCAAGATAAATTTCTATGCCCCATTGCCTGTATATCTTGTTTCCTAGTTGCATGAAAAAACTTTTTTTTGTTGTTGTTGTTTTTGAACATCTGTTTTTAAAACTTTGAGTTCCAAATTCTCTGCCCTCTACCCTCCCCACCCACCCTCCCTAAGAAGTGAAGCAATTCAACATAGGCCACATGCGTATCATCATGTAAAACCCTTCCACAATACTCATGTTGTGAAAGATTAACTATGTTTTGCTCCTTCCTAACTTATCCCCCTTTATTGAATTTTCTCCCTTGACCCTGTCCCTTTTCAAAACTGTTTGTTTTTGATTACCTCCTCCCACCGTCTGCCCTCCCTTCTATCATCCCCCCTTTTTTATCTTTGTCCTCCTTCTTTCCTGTGGGGTAAGATAGCCAGTTGAGTGTGTATGGTATTCCCTCCTCAGGTCAAATCCAATGAGAGCAAGATTTACTCATTCCCCCTCACCTGCCCCCTCTTCCCTTCCTACAGAACCACTTTTTCTTGCCACTTCTATGTGAGATAATTTACCCCATTCTATCTCTCCCTTTCTCCCTCTCTCAATATATTCCTCTCATATCCCTTAAATTGATTTTATTTTTTTAGATATCATCCCTTCATATTCAACTCACCCTGTGCCCTTTGTGCATATATATATACACATATATATACATATATGTGTATATATATACCTACACATATACATACATAGACACACAGATATGTATGTATATGTATACACATATATATGCATATTCCTTTCAGCTACTATGATATTGAAGCCTCATGAATCATACACATCATCTTTCTATGTAGAAATGTAAACAAAACAGTTCAACTTTAGTAAGTCCCTTATGATTTCTCTTTCTTGTTTACCTTTTCATGCTTCTCTTGATTCTTGTGTTTGAAAGTCAAATTTTCTATTCAGCTCTGGTCTTTTCACTGAGAAAGCTTGAAAGTCCTCTATTTTATTGAAAATCCATATTTTGCCTTGGAGCATGATACTCAGTTTTGCTAGGTAGGTGATTCTTGGTTTTAATCCTAGCTCCACTGACCTCTGGAATATCATATTCCAAGCCTTTCCATCCCTTAATGTAGAAGCTGCTAGATCTAGTATTATTCTGATTATTTTTCCACAGTATTCAAATTGTTTCTTTCTGGCTGCTTGCAATATTTTCTCCTGGACCTGGGAGCTCTGGAATTTGGCGACAATGTTCCTAGGAGTTTTCTTTTTGGGACCTATTTGAGGAGGCGATCTGTGGATTCTTTCAATTTTTATTTTGCCCTCTGGCTCTAGAATATCAGGGCAATTCTCCTTGATAATTTCTTGAAAGATGCTATCTAGGTTCTTTTTTTGATCATGGCTTTCAGGTAGTCCAATAATTTTTAAGTTATCTCTCCTGGATCTATTTTCTAGGTCAGTGGTTTTTCCAATGAGATATTTGACATTGTCTTCTATTTTTTCATTCCTTTGGTTCTGTTTTATAATATCTTGATTTCTTATCAAGTCACTAGCTTCCACTTGCTCCAATCTCATTTTTAAGGTAGTATTTTCTTCAGTGGTCTTCTGGACCTCCTTTCCATTTGGCTAATTCTGCCTTTCAAGGCATTGTTCTCCTCATTGGCTTTTTGGAACTCTTTTGCCATTTGAGTTAGTCTATTTTTTAAAGTGTTGTTTTCTTCAATATTTGTTTCAGTATTTTTTTGGGTCTCCTTAAGCAAGTCATTGATTTGTTTTTCATGGTTTTCTTGCATCATTCTCATTTCTCGTCCCAATTTTTCCTCTACTTCTCTAACTTGCTTTTCCAACTCCTTTTTGAGCTCTTCCATGGCTTGAGACCAGTTCACGTTTTTCTTGGAGGCTTTTGGTGTAGGCTCTTGCACTTTGTTCACTTCTCCAGGCCATATGTTTTGGTCTTCTTTGTCACCAAAGAAAGATTCCAAAGTCTGAGACTGAATCTGGGTGCATTTTTGCTGCCTGACCATGTTCCCCAACTTACTTGACCCTTGAGCTTTTCATCGGGGTATGACTGCTTGTAGAGCAAAGAGTACTTTGTTCCAAGCTTGCGGGGATGCACCGTTGATTTCAGAGCAATTTCCATATAGCCAGCTCTGCCACCCCAGCACTCCTCCTTCCTCAAGAACCACCTACCCAGACCTGATGCAAATCTTCAGCAGGCTCTTCACTCTTGCCCTGATCCGCCACTTAATTCCTCCCACCAGGTGGGCCTGGGGCCGGAAGTAACTGCAACTGTACTTCTGTAGCTGTACCTCCCCCGCTGCCCCTGGGGTGGTGGCCAAACCCGAACTCTGTCCCCCGCAGCTTTTCCCACTAACCTTCTCTGTTGTCTTTGTTGTTTGTGGGTTGAGAAGTCTGGTAACTGCCACAGCTCACTGATTCAGGGTGCTAGGGCCTGTTCTGCCCAGCTCCTGGTCTGGCTGGTCCTGCTGCCTCCCACTGTGAGCTCCACTCCCCTCCATTCCGTGCATGATAGACCTCATACAGTGACCATCCAGGCTGTCCTGGGCTGGATCCGTGCTTCCCTCTGCTATTTTGTGGGTTCTGCAGTTCTAGAATTTGTTCAGAGCCATTTTTATAGGTTTTTGAAAGGGACATGGTGGGGAACTCACACAAGTCCCTGCTTTTCAGCCGCCATCTTGGCTCCCTAAGATTATTATTATAATCCTAAGATTATGAATCAGAAGTATGAACTGCACTTCTAATGTAATTGTCTATAATATAATGAGATACAAAGGATAGCATCTTTGTATGAATGTCACGTGCCCTACCTAGAGTCAAGGACATCTGTCACTGGCTTAGAACAAGACTTGTCTGTGCCGCTAAGAAATTATGGCCCTGAAGATGACAAGAAGAGGTACAGCCAAGGTCTCCAATGCAATTCCATGAAGATTTAGAAAATGCACCAGACTGAATCTGTTCTTGGAAATCCAAGAAAAAATTTCAACTGATCATTTTTCTAGTCCATATCAGTATAAAGAGACAGGAAGCCTAGGGAATACTGGAGACCTGTCTTGTCAAGAAGTACATCATAAAGCGTCACAGCCCAGAGGAAGGTTGTATACTAGGGCAAGAAGAGGTCCTAAACCAGCACAGAAGAGCCAAAATCTGTGCCAGTTCTTGGTAACAAATCCAAGGGCAACTGAAGAGGGGAAGTGTGCCTAAGGGTGTCAGTCTAGGCTGAGGAACAGTTGTAAACCCTGTTCCGTGAACTTAGCAAGAAGCAAGTTCAGAAGCAAGCATCACTGTGGTTCTGACAGTGGGGTCTCAGTTCCAGCTTCCGGCCAAGTTTGAAACATACAGCAGAATAAGCAGGGCACAAATCCCATACCAAAGGGTGGACTACAGTTCTGTCACTCTCCACTAGTAGTGCTTTCCATCTGGGTGATAGTATCTAAGCCCAGAAGCAATCTACTGTAATTCCAACCAGGGGCAAGCCCAAAAACAGCTTAGTGATAATGACAATAACCACAACAATGATAATTAATAAATGAATGGCTAATATTCTTATTTCATTTGAACTTCACAATACCCCTGAGGAAGGCGCCATTGTTTTGGAGGTGGGAGGCAAGGCAATCAGGAATAAGTGACTTTCCCAAGGTCATACAACTAGTAAGTGTCAAGTTTCTGAGGCTGTATTTGAACTCAGGTCCTCCTGACTCCACAGCCGGTGCTCTATTCACTGAGCCACCTAGCTGTCCCCAGGTGCCATTTTTATAACCATTTTACAGATGGGGAAAACAAGGTAAAGAGAAGTTAAATGATTCGCCCAGGGTCGCACAGCTAGTAAGTTTCTAAGACTGGATTTGAACTTGGGTCTGTCCTAACTTCAGGCCCAGTACTCTATTCACTATACTAGATAAGACTATTTTGGGATACTGAAAGCTTGAAAGTCCCCAATCTAAGCTTTCTCTGAGATCTTGAAATAATGTAACATTCAACACCCCATGAAAATATCAGAGGACAAACCTCAGCCCAAACATAGGTTCAGAGAGACCACCCCTAATATCAAGTCTGCAGTCAAGAAGTAGGCTGGAGGAATGAGCAAAGAAACAAAAATAATCCCATCATAAAAAGATATTATGGTGACAGGGATGTTCAAGACACAAGTCCAGACGAAAATGACTCCAAAATATTCACATGCAAATCTTCAAAGAGAAAAAAAAAACATAGTTTGGGCACAAATTCAACTTGAAATCCCAGAAGAGATGAAAAAAGAGATTTTATTCGGAAGTTTTTTAACAGCTTTTTTTTGATAAATTAAATGAGAGTACTAGAGGAAAATAGGAAAGGAAAATCAGAACTGTTGAATAAAAAATTATAAAAAGAATTAACAGCTTGATATAAGAGGTGTAAAACCTTGCCCAAGTAACAAATTCCTTGAAAGCTAGAATGGATCAAATAAAAAGGCAATGATTCCATGAAACAAGAAATATTAAAACAAAGCCAAAAGACTGAAAAAAATAGAAGAAAATATAAGGTATCTCATAGCTAACACAACCAACCTGGAAAACAGATTAAGGAGAGATAATATAAGAGTATAATATGAGTATCATTGGTCTATGTGAAAGCATGACCAAAAAAAAAAACAGTCTAGACATCATAGTCCAAGGACTCATAAAATGCCCACATCTCTTAGAACCATAGGGCAAAGTGGAAATAGAGAAATTCTACTAATTCTTTCTCAAAAAGAAAGAAAGAAAGAAAACTCTCAGGAAAATTATAACCAAAATCCAGAGCTTCCAGATCAAAGAAAGAACAAAAAAACGCTGCAATCAAACAGAAAGAATTCAAGTACTAAGGAGCCACAGTCAGGACAAATAAAGGAGAATGTGGAATACAGTATTCCAAAAGACCAAGGCTTATAATCAAAAATATCTTACCAGAAAAAACTGAAAATAATCCAGCAGTGGGGAAATGGACTTTCAATGAAATAGAGGATTTCCAAGAATTCCTTATGAAATGACCAGAGCTGCATAGAAACATTAAACATAAACACAGAAGTCAATAGAAACATAAAAGGTAAACATGAGCTAGTAATCATAAACAAAGATAAACTATTTACCCTCTGACATGAGGAAGTGATACATGTATCCCCTCAGAACTCTATCATCATCAGAGGTCAATAAAGGCAGTCAAATTAGAAAGTCTGAGATTTTTCCATTATGTTTTAATTATCTTAGAAGAATAGGAAGAGAGGGGGAAAGGAACATACTAGGTGAGCAGAAGGGAGAGGAAGGATAGGGAAAATTATTTCACATAGCAGAGTCTTCAAGTAGAAGTCTATACCAACCAAGATGAAGGAATAAGGGGACAGATAATACTTGTAATTTATATAATAACAACAACAATATTGTAAAGACAAACAACTTCAAATGCTTAGAAACTCTGATCAATACAATGACCAACCATGATTCCAGAAGACTCATGATGAAACATGCTACCTACCTCCTGATAGAAGGATAATGGACTCAACAGTACAAATTGAGACATATATCCTTTGGAAACAGCCAGTAGGGGAAAATTTGTTTTGCTTGACTATATATGTTTGTAGTAGGAGTTTTGTTTTCTTTTTGTTTTGTTTCTATCTCAATTGGCAGGGACAGGGCAGAAAGGAGGAAGGAGAGAAGATACATTTTTATTGATTGAGGAAAAAAAATAGTTTTTAAAAAGTTTTCTTGATCAGTCAGTATTTCCTACCCATGATATCAACATTATAGAGAGTTTTAACTATATTTTTTAAATCAGAGTGAACAATATGTATGGCTGTACCTTTAAGTCTCTCCCTGTAAGAGCATAACTTTCCTCTTCTTTGTTTTCAGCCCTTCTTTATTTCCCTACAGTTAATAACAATAAAAACTCTTTGAAAAGCCTAAAAATAAAACAAAATAAAGTATGGGCCTATTGTTCAACTTTGCAGGTATAAGGCTGCTCAAAGGGCAGAAGGTCACTGGCGGAATATTGGGACGGCAGTAATCTGTGATAAATCACAGGCTCATCTGAGGCAGAACTATCCAAGACTCTAGATTTACTTGGTAATAGGTGCAAATAGAACAGGGAAACCAATCAGCCGTGAAAGTATTAGATACGTGTCCTTCTGGTTACCAACAGGAAAAGTGTTTTTTTTCTATTCTATTCCTTGGTGCAATGAGAACAGATAACTCTCCACCTTCAGTCCTATTCCCTCTACAGAGTGTCCAAAAATGGCCCAACCTCCTAAGCAGAGATCTAGCCAGATTTAATATGCTGAACCTTTGGAATGCAGGGAATACTCCAGTATGTGACCAATCTTCACAAACTACCCTTCCCTTAGCACACCTTTCCTTAGACTTGGCCTCTACCTCACTGGCCACCCCAAAGGACAGTTCTGCTGAAAAACCTGCCTACGCCACTTGAAGCTTCCTTACCAGTGACTCCATTGCCCAAGAGTGAAAGGTCCTAAGTCACATGGTTTGTCTACCTCCCCAATTCCAAAGTTTATAAGGATTATTAATACAATCAAAACCATAAAGTTCTCTTTAAATCCTCTTAGTCCCCAGGAGATGAGATTTGGGGGGCGGGGGGGGGGGAAGAATACAGCTATTCTCCATTCTCCCCTCTTCAACAAACACATTTATAATCAGAAAGAGAAGGTTCATCCTCTGTCTCTTCATTTCCTGTATCCCTAAGCTCTGCCCTGGCTTCTTAGAGGCAACTAGATAGCTCAATGTATAGAGCATCAGACATAGCACCAAGAAGACCTGAGTTCAAAACCAGTCTTGTAGACTTGATATATATGATCTTGGGCAAATCACTTTGATTCCCTGTGCCTCATTTTCTTCATCTGTAAAATGGGCACATTAATAACACTACATCCCAGGGTTGTTGTGAGGAGCAAATCAGAAAAATATTTGTAAAGTATTTTACAAACTGTAAAGTGCTGTAAAAACACCAGCTATTAATTGCATTTATTTTATTTCCTTTGTCTACAATTCCTCTACTTGTTCCTCTTTTGCAATTTTTTTGTATACAACTAATTGATATGATTCACAAACCATTTATGATATATCATAATGTTATATGAAACAGCAAATCAGGAATTAGAGACAGCTTAAATAGAGTAAATTATGTAGGAAATGCCTGCCCACAACACGCAGTGGGAAGAAGAATTAAACCAGAACTCTCCTTTCATTGCCTCAGTGAGTGACAACATTCCCCACAGTCAGTTCATTCCAGCTGCCCACGTCTGTATCTTCTAATGAACCAAGTCTATAGTCACTGAAACCAGGCTTGCAATGCTTTTTCTTTAGTCTCTGAATGCAGACTGCAAAATGCCAAGAAGGGCTTCTGTCTCTAACTATACCCTACCACCTACATAAGCCATTGCCCCTGTGCTCACTGCTACCAAATGTGCCTGCTGCTTCTACAATCTCAATTCAAAACTCCCAGTGTGGAGCTGAGAGCTCACCATAGTTTAAGTCTTTCACAGAATAAGAAGAAAATGCTGTCTGCCCAAGACTATGATTGCCAGAATTCATAGTTAGGTTTCAAATTGTTTCCTTACCCACAGAGAAATATCTGAATACATATACACATGCTTAAAGTTCAACAGCCTCCCCACTTTGGAAACATTGCAAGAAGTCTGACTAGGCTTTATCACTTTTATTCTAAAATAATAGTAGCTTCTTCAAAGATCATTATCAGGATAATTATTGGAATATAAACGTGCAAATGATCCATCTTAAGAAAACAGCAACCTTGGGGTCACCGAATGTATATCATCCTTAGGCTAATCGTGAGAAACTGCTCAATGTATCAATTAATCAATCAATGAAAAAGTATTTATTGTATATTTACTATGTGCCAGTATAATCTCTTTTGCTTTCTAAACTGATCAAAAAGCAAGTGTATGAGAACAAGTGAAATCAGAAACATAACTCTTTTTTTAAAAAAAACAATAATAATTCAGGTTCAAACTGCTTTGCTGCCAGAGATTCATCCTATTCTCCTTACATGGATACTGACATTTTTATTGGTATGTCAATGGCTGCTGTAGGAACAGGATCTTTATAGGCCTGAAAAGCATAGCATTTACCTGGAAACAGCAAGAGAGGCCCTGGAAAGTTTCATGTTCCCTGTACTTGTTCTCCTTCTGAGACCCACTCAGCTGCATCATATCCTTTAATAAGTCCTCCTAGGACACAGGTGGGAACCTGTGGCCTCGAGGCCACACATGACCTTCTAGGTCCTCAAATGCAGCCCTTTGACTGAATCACACAAGTTTGGAATCAGTCAAAAGACTGCACTCAAGGACATAGAGGGCCGCATGTGGCCTCGAAGCCACAGGTTATATAATAACTGTCCTAGAATATACGTGAGCTATGCATTGGGTTTTGCTTTCACCTTTGAGTGGCATGCCCATAACATTTATTACATAACTATACATTTGCTGCTAAATGCTGTGGAATAGGCAAGCAAAATTGATCACCTCTTCAACCCTTGTATTATCCCTTAAACCTAACACAGCTACTAGCATATCATCTTTTGGTCTCTCCAAAGGCATTCTAGGTCTCCTGATTTGGAAAGAGATGTGTTATAAACATCAAACCAAGCTTGAACAATTTATACTATGTCACCTTGGAAATCCAGTGAACATTAAATCGCAAAATAGGATCACCAGTGAAATAGTCCCAAAACAAAGCTAGTCAGTCAGCACTAGAATAATACTCACTTCAACAAAGATCTGCAAGGCTTTCAATTCATGACTGATAAGTGAGAATTCTACAGCCTTCTAGTAAGGAAGCCACCATAACCAATATCAGAACAATAATTAGCTGTCCTGGAAATGGGGCAATTGGGCATACTACATAAAATGTGCCCTTAAAGCAACTTTTTTAAAAAAGAAAAATGCAATTGGAAAAAGACACCTTAGATCTCAGATCACAAAGTCCCATGGTAGGATACCACAAAGCCACTTCTAGGAAGATTGATGCCAGAGGGGTGGGTAAGGTAAAGACAAGCCATAGAGAAGCACCTCTAGCATGTGTTTGCCAGAGATATTAAACATTTCATCAGATAATTTGCTTTTTTTAAACTAATTATTCTTACTAATTAGGTTCTAAGATCAAGTACTTCTATCTACTGAAAGAATACAACTACTATCAGCATTCTCTAAAATTTGGCTACCTGAGAAAAAATATTGCTCCACCAGAAGGCAATATTAGAAATCACCTAATAAGCATCCATTTCTTCATTTTGCAATCCAGCTTCAAAGAAGTTTCAGTGACTTCCTCAAGATCATACAGTTGGGCTTGGAATCAAGAAGATTCATCTCCATGAATTTAAATCTAGCCTCAGATACTTCTCACCTGTGTAACCCTGAACAAGTCACTTAACCCTGTTTTCCTCTGTTTCTCATCTGTAAAATGAGCTGGAGAAAGAAATGGCAAACCACTCCAGTATCTTTACCAAGAAAACCCCAAATGGGGTCATGAAGAGTCAGACACAACTGCACAACAAATAGTCAGAATATTGTACCTCTAATTCAAAATGTTTATTCTTTTTACATTGCCACAGTTAGAGTGTGCCAAGTATTAATTTTCCAAACATGCTTTCTCATGGTTAATGGGAATCCCAAACATTATAATATCTTCAATACGTAAGATTCAAAACTATTATAAAGAAATCAACAGCAACTATTAAAACCTGCTAAATGTAAGAATAGAAAGGCATAAGTTGGACCTAAAATGGCTCAAAATGTAGTGGTATTCTTCAAATAAAATAGTCAAATTATAAATGACTATCAAAAAAAAAACAAAAGGAAAATTCAAAATAAAGTCTAGATTAGATAAACAAATAATACCTCCCCCAACATTACAATTAAAGAAAAAAAGCTATTTAACACTAGCATTATAATGCCAGAGGATATCAGTTTTTCCTGACTTCCTTATTTCTCATAATGCCACCAACCTCTTCTCTAACAACCAGTCTTGGAACTCAGCATCATTTTTGACAGTTTTCATTTACCCTCTATTAAGAAATAAGTCACTAAGCTTCACTAGGCACTTGGCAGCATAGGTCACATGACCCATTAGATGATTAGCTCATTAGGGGCAGGGACTATCTTTTGCCCCTTTTTGTATCCTTATTGCTTAGCACAGTGCCTAGACCATAATGGGAGCTTAATAAATATTGATTTATTATGCATTTAAAACTAAGTCAATATGCAGTCCACAGGGATTATTATTACAGATTTGTGTCCCCATTTCTATTTGAGTCTGACACCAGTGATGTAGTGAATGGAGCACTAGATTTGGAGTCTGATGGACCTGGGTACAAATCCTGACTCAGACACTTGCTAGCTTTGTGATCTTGTGCAAATCACTTGACTTCTCTGTGCTTCAGTTTCCTTATCTATAAAATGGATATAATGATAGCACCTACCTCACAGGGTTGTTGTGAGTATCAAATGAGATAACATATGCACAGTTACACTTCTGAGGATCCCACCTGCTAGCCTGGGTACAAGTTGGGGCAGTGAGCCAACATGGTGTGGGAGAGGTTGTGCCCCTCCACTACACTTACGGAATTTTATAAGACAGTAATCATCAGAACAAGCTGGTACTGGCTAAGAAATGGAGTGGTGGATCAATGGGATAGATTAGGTATAAAATATGCAGAAGTAAATAACAACAGCAATCTAGCACTTGGTGGTTGTAATTGTGTTCATATAATTCCTCTGTGTGTCTTGACATTGAGACTCCCAATTATTTTATACTTTCTGCAGTTCTTTTAAACAGAATGTCTCTTTCTATCTCTTCCTGCTGTTTTTGTTTTTGTTTTGTTGGTGATATATAGAAATGTTGATTATTTATGTACAAAACACTTTTCAGACTGATAAAGACAGATCTAAACCATTGGAGAAATTAATGACCAATATAATTAAAATGATAATAGCTGCTAAATTAATCAACTTATTTAATGTCATACCAAACTACCAAAGAATAATTTTGTAGAGTTAGAAAAAATAATAACAGAACTAATCTGGAAGAAGAAAAGGTCAAGAATATCAAGGGAATCAATGAAAAAAAGTGAAGGAAAGTGAACTAGCAATACCAGATAACTATACTATAAGACAGTAATCATCGGAACAACCTGGTACTGGCTAAGAAATGGAGTGGTGGATCAATGGGCTAGATTAGGTACAAAATATACAGAAGTAAATAACAGCAGCAATCTAGCATTTGGTATACCCAAAGATCCAAGTTTTAGGGGCAAGAACTCATTACTCAACAAAAACCTCTGGGAAAACTAGAAACCACTTTGGCAATAACTAGTCATATACCAACATCTCACACAATATACCAAGATAAGGTCAAATTGGGTATATGATTTAGACCTAAAGGATGACTGCTTAAGCAAGTTAGGGGAGAATGGAAAAATCTACCTATCAAGATCTATGGATAAGGGAAGAATTTATGACTAACAAGAAATAGGAGAATGGGGATAAAAAAAATAGATAGGAAAGTAGGAAACTGGCGGGGAGGGGGATTTTAGAACAAGTTTCTGTGATAAAGGTTTCATTTCTCAAATATCTAGGGAACTGAGACAAATTTATAAACATAATATCCATTCTCCAAATGATAAATGGTCAAAAGATATGAGGCAGTTTTCACAAGAAGAAATCAAAGCTACCTGTAGCCCAATGATCTAAATCACTAGTAATTAGAGAAATGTGCATTAAAGCAACCCTGAAGTACTACCATATACCTATCAGACAATCTAGATAGATGATAGAAAAGATAGAAAGGAAAAATGACAAATGTTTGCAGGCATGTCTAAAAATAGATATTTTAATGCACTGTTGGTGGAATTGTGAACTGATCTAAGCATTTTGAAGAACAATTTGGAGCTAAGCCCAAAAAGCTATAAAACTGCACATACTTTTTGACCCAGCAATTCTCTTATTAGGCCTCTATCATAAAAAGACCAAAGAAAAAGGAAAAAGACTCAAATGTATAAAAATATAGCAGCTATTGTGGTGGTGGCAAAGAACTAGAAATTGAGGGAATAACCATCAATTGGAGAACAGCCGAATAAGCTGTAGTATATAATTAGGATATATGATTACGTAGTATGTGATTATGATAGTACTATTGTACTGTAAGAAATGATGATGGTGATGGTTTCAGGAAATGAAAGAAAGACTTATATGATGCAAAGTGAAGTTAGTAGCACCAGGAGAACATTGCACATGGTAACAGTAATATTGTAGTGATAATCAACTGTGGAAGACAGCTATTCCAATCAATAAAATGATCCAAGACAATTCCAAAGGTCTCATAATATAAAATAATACCCACCTCCAGAGAGAGAACTGATAAAATCTGAATGCAATTTGAAGCACATTTTTTTCAGTTTCTTTCTTTTGCAACATGGCTAATATGGAAATGTTTTTCCATGGCTTTCAAATGTATCATGGGTATTATATTGCTGGTCTTCCCAATGAATGGGGAGGGTGTTTCAACAATTCGGCTAGCAGCTGCTGTGGGGGTGAAAGACCAACACAAGCCCAACAACAAGAATGATGCCAGCACAGGTTCTTTTGATCTGCTTTACTAAGGCAAGTAACATTAGTGGGTTAACAATCTTATTTCAATCCAACATACAAATATCATTCACTTAGTTCAGGGGAAAAAACTAGCACCCTGAACTTCAGAGCAAATACAAACAAATTACAAACATACATTATAAACAGACCAAATACAATTCATAGTTACCAAGAAACCATCAACATCTGGGTTGACAAGCCAGGAGGCTCTTAGAGCAGCTGCCCAGAGTCCTACGCCAACATTCCTCCAGGAGTGAAAGCCTCAAGCAAATAGCTTTGTTATCTCTTTTTATACAGTCTTTGGACATCATCAAATCACATCTGAGTGACCAGAACCTAGGTGACTACTATTGGCTCTGGTCTTAGTAACAACCCTTAGGACCCTGAGGGCTTCATACCCACATAGACTTAGCACTTAGTAATTAAGGGTTTGGGCCTGGGGCTTTGTACTTAGTAAGGCTCAATCAAAGAAACTTAATTAATTTAACATTCTAAAACAGTAAAAAAAAAAAGTCCCAACTTAATGGAAGAAAAAAATTTAAACTTGAAAATAAATAATTTTTTGAAAAAGAAAAAAAAAACTATGACCAATAGGTTTCTTTGAATTATTACAGCTTCAAGAAAAAATAGTAAATATGTTTCTGACCTTGGGGGCACAACATACTGGCATTATCTAGAAAATGTTCAGCATAACATTTATAGTTGATGTATACAATTGACAACCAATTAACCAGAATCTATTAAGTACCTACTATGTGCAGGGCACTGTGGTGCTAATAGATAGCACTTTGACTTCAGTGCTTATTCAGGAAATTATACCACATCATTAATAAACCTTTCACTATCAGTTAAGGGAAATTTGTGGCTCTAAGAAGCTACCTTTCTGACATAATCTATAGGCTCACATGGTAAAAAAAAAACATTACAATGTTAAGAGCTAACTTTAGACACTCGCATCCTTTGGTGTAATAGAAACTTTCAATGGGTCTAAATTGGTGACATTTTCTCTTCAGATATCACTAACTTTCATAGAAGACAATAGCATCTAAGTGCCAGAGGCAGTGGAATGGGAGTCAGGAGACATTTATTCCCTTCTCTGTCACTAACTTTCTGGACACTTGAAAACATTTCATTTTGCTCATCTACAAAATGAGGAAGGAAAATAAAAACCTCTTGCTCTTTCCTCATACATGAATTGTATACTTTGAGATTCTTAGGAAGATCTAGCATATGTAGGATAAAAGCTCCTTAAGGAGTTTGACCATTTCATTTTTGTCCCTGTGTCCCTCTCACCTAGCACATATTAGGCATTTATGCTCCATAAATGCTGGTTGATTGGTGTTTGCATTATCATTATTTTTATCATTAGCTCTTAGAAGTTGATCACATCAGACTCGTCAAGCTTCCTTTGTTTTGAATCTCACAATGAGTTTAAATCATGCTATATTTATTTAAATATCACTAACTTTCACAGGAACATGTAGCTTCAGGGCACTAGAGACAGGATAGATATCAAAATGTCAGAACAAGCTTCTTGTCTCCAGGAGTAAAGCTGACATTCTCCAAGGCTCCAGGAAAGAAAAAAAAATCACCCTGAAGAACTTCTTTCCCCCAATCAAGAAATGAAAAATTACTTATATGTGGCAAGTTAACCAAATAATAGCAAGAGGATGCCAGAGCTAAGGAAAGACAGTTTGATGGATGTGGATGGAGTGAAATGAGATGCCTGGTTTATTCAACAATTGCTAATCTGTGTTCTACCCTTAAGAGAAAGTTTACCAAAGAAAACAAAGTGGAAGGTGGTTATACCAGGCAAGGGAGAACCATAAATAGCTGGAAACAGCTTGTGAAGAATGAAAAGCATGGGGAAGACAAGTTATGCAATAAGATGTTTGCAAAAATGCTTTGGAAACTGTAAAGCATTATATAAGGGTTAGTTATTAGTATCGTTATTATTTTAACTATTGAAATGTAAAAGAAGGGCATTATTTTATGACTGCAGATTGTGGAAATATTATACTGCAGATTAAAGAAATGAAACTGCAAAGTAAGGTCATAGAAATAGCATGTTTAAACACAATAGATGATAACCAAAAAAAGTGTTGTAAACAGAAAATGTCTTGAAATGTAGTAGGGTTATAGATCCCACACATCCAGACAAGACTAAATTAAATCTATCTGCTGAAACTTTTTTTAATAAACTGAATCAACAAGCCCTGTTTTTATTGCCCTTTAAAAAAAAAGCTAGCAAAGAAAATAAACTATTGTCAGCAAATATAGCATAGAAAACCTCTACTTGTGAATGATAGCCCATCTTTAAAATTTCCTGCAATAGTCATGCATACAGACTATGCCTCATAATCCAGCTGCTGATTTAACTTGACAGCTGCAGAAAATGTTGAGAGTGAAAGTATCATTTGAGATGGGGGTGATGGGTTTGAGGACTTGTGTTCTCCTTTTGAAGTGGTCTTTCTGCCTGCTTATATTACAGGCTTAAAGGAGATCAAAAGCTCCAGATGCTATAACCTGCCTTGCTGGAAAGACTTCTAATTGAATCAAACATGAACAGAATATAATTAGATAAAAAGTAATAAAGTCTCTGATCAAAATTTGGAGCTGCAAGCATTTGGACTGCTGTAACTCCTTTTGTGTCCCTTTTATGAAAGTCACTAGTGATTAGAAACCATTATTTCTAAAAACCTATATGTGTCTACAAGATGGAGAGAAAGGGCAGAAAGAACATTCACGGTTCTTCCTTCTTTTGGCCCTCCTTCCCTCCCTTCTTGTCTACCTTTCATCCTTATTTTCTTCTTTCTCCCTCTTTCCTTGCTTCCTTCTTTCTTTTTTCTTTTCTTTCCTTAATTCTTTCCTTCCTTGTTTGCTTGCTTCCTTTCTTCTGCTTTCCTCCCACCTTTCTTCCATTCTATAATCTTACAACACAGTGTTTCCAAATGAAATAGAAAACAAGAATTCTATGCAAACAGAAAAAGAAACAACAACATAAATATACAACAGTATTGAAAAGGGATAAACATGTCCTCATATTTAGATTTGTGGAAAAGCATCTGGAATGATTTGGCATTGCTGAATCCCAACAAAACCAGATGGAAAACATAACCCAGATAGATATTCTCAGGAGTCCCCCTAGAATCTGAATACAAATACCAATTTATGAATATTTTTCCAAGGGTATATCTATATATTCATTCATAATATTCAGCCCAACCTATACTAAATAACTCCTGGGTTCCACTTTTTTATGTAAAATGATAGAGCAGGTGGCATGTCTACCTCCCAATGAAAACTGGCAGTCAGTCAACAAATATTAATTGAACATTCACAGAGTTCAGAGAACTATAATGGGGGCTTGAGGTACCTACACATTAAAGAATCAGCACAGTTCTTGAACCAAAGAAAATATGTAATAATGATTCAAATGATACAGGACATGTTTGTTTAGAGACTTAAACCAAGGATTGTCACTAGGGAAGGGAATAGGCTGCACTATATACTAACACTACACTGATTTTGACTTTTTTTTGTCCATAGACCCAAGCAGAAACTATCCACACTGTCTCTTCTTACTATACAGTGCCACCTAAAGGACTGTCTGCCCTGACTAAACAGTAAAGCATTTTCTTCTTTGCAAGTAATAGTATTATTAATTTCATGACACCCTTATTTTTCATGGAGAATTAAAATTAAGAATGCAAAAATGTGAAAATGTGCACTAGCTTTTATGCCATTTGACAGAAACAGAAACACT
Organism: Trichosurus vulpecula; assembly: GCF_011100635.1. Taxonomy (NCBI): domain Eukaryota; kingdom Metazoa; phylum Chordata; class Mammalia; order Diprotodontia; family Phalangeridae; genus Trichosurus; species Trichosurus vulpecula. Next base: position 301,428,591 of record NC_050573.1, on the reverse strand, counting down.
AGCTAGAATTTTGGATTAGCTTGGAAAAACCCCCGCTCATTACATCTCAGAGCAGAATACAGATTTCCCCACATTCGGTTTCATCTCAGGAAGCAAGAATTCTGCTCAGTAGTCACACATAGAGTAGCACTGTGGTCTAAAGATTCTGAGTGATGACCCCAGTTTTGCTTAGGCTGACAATGCTACATCCAAACAGCATTGAATAAATGCTTTCAAGGATGGTGGTGACTTGTTTTATAGGTGATATCATCCAGTTTTCTGAACAAAGGCAAAAATACAATGAAATTTATTTCTAAAAAAATGGTTGCTAAAATTCAACAGTAACCTTTTAAAAATTATTTGGGGGTTAGACAAGGAAGGAGGCACTAACATTTAAAATGAATCATTAATATCCAGAATAAATATTGATTTTTAGAAATCCCCTTGAAAATAGGGGAAAGAAGACAAGTTCTCATAACTAATGTTCTGATATTCCACTGAACACAAATAAAACCACAAAAGCATTGCAGCAATTAGAAGAAGATTATTAAGGAAGAAAAGAAATAATTCTGTTCTTTCTATTTGGTAACAAACACATGATGACATTTTCTCACTGTGGGAAATTATTAGATTACTTGCTTGAAAAAAATTGATCAGATACAAGCCAGAAGAGCAGCTTCCATGGCAACAGATGTATTGGAACATCATAGATGCTCTGTGGCCTCATCTAGCATTTTGATTGATTTAATTCACAGATTCAGGGAGATCCAGATGCACTGCAGGATAAACCCTATTTTTACCCTGGTTGGTAAAAGAGAAAGGTTGCTGGTACAAAAAGCCAATGACTTCCCCCAAACTGGTTTAGATTACAAGTTGCATTATTATAAAACTTTAGCATTTCACCTTGCTTTACATAATTGATTTATTACTAGAAATCATTGCTAGCAGAGTGGGACTTTTCGAACAGAGTGGCTGCCTGGGCCACATAAATGTCTATTCATAAGCATAAATCTAACACAAATGTTCCCTTTCTCCTATACGTTGGTTTGTCTTTTTTTTTTTCATTTGCTACACATGATATATGTGTCACTGGAAAGTTTACATAAACCAAATTTCTACCAACTGATTTGTATTTCACATTTATTCAGATAGTAAATTTAAAGGAGTCCTAACATGGATCTGTTTATAAAGTATAATCCATTTGTAACACAAATAACCATATCTGCATTGTACATGTCAATCTACTATATAGTTTATACGTGATTTACATACGTTGAGTTTTCTCACTCTTCAAAAAACATTTGCTTGAAAATTCAGATCTGAAACTTTCATTAAAACAGGAAGTATGTTCCACACATTGATATTTTACTTTATGTCTTTCCATTTGAGGAGAGATCATTGAGAAGGGTTATAGAAAATAGTTATTGTATCTGTAGCAATGTTCTTAAAACTTCTCATCTTCAAACAACTGCAGTGGCAAAAAAAAAAAAAACCTGTCCTACTGATTTCTGTTCGGCGCCACAGAATGACTGAGAATGGGTGATGGTGATATCAAAAACAAGAGAGAGGAAGAAATGCGAGACCTTTTGTTCGATGAAATAATCATTACTGTGGCTACTTTTGTTATATTTCTATTTGATAGAGCATAGAGACCGAACTTGGCATTGCACTGACATTGAGAGCTCCCCAGTTAAAACAAAACTCCCTCCATCAGCACCTTCCCTGCATTTTAAAATTTTAGAGAATTTAGAGCGCTGGGAAGTTATGTGACTTACCCAGGGTTACCTAGCCGGTGTATGACAGATGTGAGACTCAAACCTAGGTCTTCCTGTCTTTGAGGTCAGTTCTCTAAATGCTACATTATGCTGCCTCTCTTCTGTTCATAATGCTGATTCATATCCAAAGTGTCCAACATATACAAATATATAATGTGCGACATACAGTTTGACCCAAATTGAGGATCACGGGGAGAAGCCCAAAGAGCCATGGGTCACACTTTGAGGATTCCTAACTATATGGTTTCACAGTCTAATTGGAAGAGGGGCATGATTAATAGCAATATAATACGGTCTATATGTTCTAATATAATTTATTAGCTTTTGTCAAATTCTTGCATGACCTTGTTCCTTTCTTCCTATTTCCCTAGCTCTATAATAAAGGCCAAGTGGAGAAGGGCTTTAAAAGCCAAACATAAGTTTATATTTGATCCAGTGACACTAGCCTCCTAATTGTTCTTCACACACTACACTGTATCTCCCAGCTCCACACATTTTTCATTCATTGTCTCCCATGTCTGGAATTCTCTCCCTCCTTATCTCTGCCTCCTGCTTCCCTTCCTTCCCTTAAATTTCAGGAAAAAAATCCCATCCTCTATAAGAAGCCATTCCTGATTCCCCTTGATATTAGTCTCTCCTTCTGTTGATTAAAATCTCCAATTTATCCTGTAGACCGCTTGTTTTTACTGCATGATCATCACCACCACATAATTGTCACACCCTCTTTCTTTCAGTCCAAAAGTTGGTTTGTAGCCTTTCGTTGTGTAATTGTTGCATGGTATAATTCTGTTTGTTGTGCTGCTGAAAAGGTGAACAGAGCATCAATGTATTCCCCAGTGGTATGTGGATACACATTTATCTCTCACTCATTGTGAGCCAAGAGCCTAGAATTCTCAGCACACTGGTATGTTTCCAAAAGCTGATTTGTGTGGTTTAGAGCACTGCAGTACTAACAGAATTGTCACTCAACCCAGTGAAGAGCCGTAAGCTCAAGGGCAGCAGGCAGGCAGGCGAAGCTGCTGTAAGTCGCATGATATAGTAAGACTTGCATCTTCCTGCACTAGCTAAACTGCACAGTTCATCTGCGAGCCACACGTTAATGTTTGAAGCATTTCTTTCTGATTATGGATAAATATAAAACTATTTTGTGGCCTTCAAGCTGAAAGTGATTGTGTTCACTAACAGCATGCAAACAGAGCTACAGAAAGACAGTTTTCAGTGAGTGAAAACTTGGTGTGAGACTGGCAGAAACTACAAGACAAGTAATACCAGCACAAGGCTTCATACAATGGTAACACTCCACTTTTCTGCAAAACAGTTTGGCATAAAATCTGCAATGATTATGCCGTGAAATACAGTATATTGTCTCCTCCATTAGACTGCGAACTTTTGGAGAGCAAGGACTATCTTTTGCCTTTCTCTGTATCTCTAGCACTAATCACAGTGCCTGGAACATAGTAAGCACTTAATAAATGTTTATTGACTGACTGAGTGACAGTGCATTAACACTTAGAGATGGGGTGAGAAAAAGCTCCATGTAGATGCTAGTACTTGGGCTGAGTTTTAGAGTACACTACAGACTCCTAGAGGCAGAAATGAAGAGAAAGCATAAGAATCATGGAGGACAATCTGTTTAAAAGGAACGTAGCCTCAGGTTCATATCTAAAGCCCAGATCTACTCATCTACCAACATACTGGCCATTAAGCCACAAAATTTTCCCACAACAAACTGTGAAAGAACAACACTTTTTAAATAGTATTTTATATTTTTTCCCAATTACATGTCAAGACAATTTTTTAGCATTCACTTTTCACCAGATTTTGAGTACCAAATTTTTTTATTTCTCCCTCTGTTCCCCTCTTCCTAAAATGGTAGGCACTTTGATATAGGTTGTACATGTGCTATTGTGTCAAATGTATTTCCATGTTAGTCAGTTGTGAAAGAAGAAACAGATCAAAAGAGCAAAAACAAAACCTGAAAAAGAAGAAAGTAAATGGAAAAAATATATGCTTTGATCTGTATTTAGGGTCCATCAGATCTTTATCTGGATGTGAATAACATTTTCTTTTGGGGGTCCTTTTTATTTGTTTTGGGTCATTGTGTACCTGAGAAGAGCTAAGTCTATCAAAGTTAGTCATTGCACAATGTTGCTGTTACTGTATACAATGTTTTCCTGGTTCTGCTCATTTCACTTTGCATCAGTTTGTACGAGTCTTTCCAGGTTTTTCTGAAATCTGCCTGCTCATCATTTCTTATAGCACAAAAGTATTCCATTACATTCCCCAATTGTTCAGCAATTCCCCAATTGATGGACATTCCCTCAATTTCCAATATTTTGCCACCATGAAAAGAGCTACTATAAATATTTTTGCACATGTAGGTCTTTGTTCTTTCTTATGATCTTTTTGGGATACAGACCTAGTAGTAGTATTTCTGGACCAAAGGGTATGCACACTTTGGTTGCCTTTTGAGCAAATTGCTCTCCAAAATGGTTGAATCAGTTCACAATTCCACCAACAGTGCATTAGTGTTCCAATTTTTCCACATCTTCTCCAACATTTATCCTTTTCCTTTTTGTCATATTAGCCCATCTGATAGGTGTGATGTGGTACCTCAGAGGTGTTTTAATTTGCATTTCTCTAACTAAAAGTGATTCAGAGCACTTCTTCATATGCTTATAGGTAGCTTTGATTTTTTCATCTGAAAATTTCCTGTTCATATCTTTTGACCATTTATCAACTGGGGAATGGCTTATGTTCTTATAATTTGACTCAGTTCTCAATATACTTAAGAAACGAGGACTTTATCAGAGACATTTGCTGTAAAGATTATTTCCTAGCTTTCTGCTTTCCTTCTAATCTCGGTTGCATCATGCAAAAGCTTTTTAATTTAATATAATCAAAATTATCTATTTCACATTTCAGAATGCTCCCTATGTCTTGTTTGGTCACGAACCTGTAACTCATTTAATTCTCCTTTAAGAATTTGGATAGTATACCACTTGGTACATATATAGTTAGTTAGTATTGATATTACTTCATTGTCTATGGTACCTTTTAGCAAGATGTAGTTTCCTTTCTTGTCTCTTTTAATTAGATCTATTTTTTGCTTTTGCTTTGTCTGAGATCAGGATTGCTACAATAGATTATGCCCCAGCCCCTTACCTTTACTCTGTGTGTGTGTCTCTCTGCTTCAGATATGGTTCCTGTAAACAACATATTTTAGGACTTTGATTTTTGATCCACCCTGCTCTCTGTTTCTGTTTTATGGGAGAGTTCATCCCATTCACATTCACAGTTATGATTACTAACTGTGCATTTCCCTTCTTCCTATCTTTCCCTGTTTGTCCTCTCTCTCTTTTCACCTTTTCCCTCTGTTTCTGTCTACTGCCTCTCCCAGTCTGCCCTCTCTTCTGTCAGTCCCCCAGCCCCTTTACTTAATCTCTTCCCCTGTTGGATGAGATTTCTATATTCAACTGATTGTGTATTTTATTCCCTACTTGATCCAATACTGGTGAGAGTAAGGTTCAAGTGATGTCTATTGCCCATCCACCCATCTTTACCTCCACTGTAATAGGTTTTTCTTGCCTACCTTCATGTGAAATAATTTACTCCATTCTACTCTCTTCCTTCTGTACCCAGTGTACTCCTCTTTCTCATCCCTTATTTATTTTTTATTTCATTCCCTCAAATTCACCTTGTACCTGTACTCTCTATCTATGTATATCCCTTCTAGCTTACTATTAATGGTACAATTTTTAAGAATTACAAGTATTATCTTCCTATATAGTGATTGTATTCTTTCTAACATTACATGTATATACATATACATGTATATTCATAAGAATATCAACCTTTTGTACGTGTGAATAATAAAATATACATAATATATTCTGATATATAATACATGCATATAAGGATAACAACACAGTATTGAATTGATATACGCAGAGGATCCCTCACCTGTTACTAGCAATTATTCTGTATTCATCATAGTTTATCAATTATCGGTCATTAGAGAACAAACAACTACTTTGTTCTCATTGCAGCTAGATACCTCTAATTCTGGGAATATCATTTTCCTTGCTTTGTTCCGAGTGTTCAGTGGTCTTTCTTCTTTCCTTTCTTCTATGTAACATTCTTCCAACCTGACAGAGGTGAGGATTCCCCTCTGCCATGTATGGCCTAAACCAGATTGCCCGCCATCTTCGAGAGGGGGAGGGGGAAAAGGGAAAGAAAATTTTAAACTCAAAATCTTATAAAAGTGAATGTTGAAAACTAAAGATAAATAAATGTTTTTTAAAGAAAAATAATTCCCATCTACTTCTTCATATTCTTTCTTTCTGCTTGTCACACTAAAGACTGTTCCATTTTTAAGGTATATTTAATTGTCCTTGATAACCTGGAAAGTGGAGACACATTCCTGGAGCCTTTTATTGCGTCCAGTTTGGAATTATCTTAGGAATACAAGAATGGTTCAATATCAGTGATGCAATTAACATTTGGATGGTATTCCACTTGGTGCATATATAGTTGGTATTGATATTACTTCATTGTCTATGGTACCTTTTAGCAAGATGTAGTTTCCTTCCTTGTCTCTTTTAATTAGATCTATTTTTTGCTTTTGCTTTGTCTGAGATCAGGATTGCTCCTTCCCAGAATGTAGTACTTTATAATGTTTGTATATTACGTATACATGTGCATCACATATGTGAACATTGTAGAGTACTGTGTATACAACATGTATGTTCATATGAGAGAAATTGTTATTAATAACTAATGATTTGAAGAGATCAAGAGTTGCCCCCCTTTTCTAAACTCCTGATTTTAAAAGTCCGTTCTCCTGAAGGACATTATTGTAATGAGATTGGACTAATTTTCTTGTTCAGACTCCACTCAGGTGGGGTATCATTGTACTCTACTCGGGTTTGGGTGGGGATTAATTCTTTGAATAGATTGCCCAAGGCTGGGGATAATGAAGTAAATGACAATCAAAGCTTATGTCCAAACCCCTATTGTAATATTCATTCTCTCACTAATTGTTAATCAATCAGAGTTGATTGCCACCCTTGGAAACACTCCTCTTCCAATGGGCATATAAGCTGTGCGTCCATTGCCATGATTTTCTTTGGTCTAAGAGAGAGATGGCCAAATGACCATCTTCTTATTAAAATACTGGCATTACTTTTTTTTTAATTTTTTTTTTTGGAGAGGGGAAGGCAGAGCAATTGGGGTTAAGTGACTTGCCCAGGGTCACACAGCTAATAAGTGTGTCAAATATCTGAGGCCAGATTTGAACTCAGGTCCTCCTGACTCCAGAGCCATGTTCTACTCAACCCTGACACTTTTTTTTAAAAGTATTTTTAAAAGTCTTTTTTTTAAAAAGTCTTCACTTTGCCTCAGTTTCCTCAACTGTCAAATGGGAATAATAACAGCACCTACCTCTCATAGTTATTGAAAGGATCAAATGAGAAAATATTCACAAAGCCCTTAGCACAGTGCCTGGCACATAGTAAACACAATATAAATGTTTATTCCCCTTCCCTACTCCCTTAGCTTGTGGAGTTGTTAATTGGATGAATGCAATACAATATTATTGTGCCATAAAAATGATAAAATGGACAATTTCTTAGAAACCTTGGAAGTGAACAAAACCAAAAGAACAAACTATAACAACACTGTATAAAGGAACAATTTTGAGAGACACTAAAATTCATATCAATGCAACGACCAATCATGATTGGTCACTGGACCAGTGAGGAAGAATAATTTAAGCATTTTGGGGGAAAACTTTCAAGTTGCATTATTAATACTGTTTGACCCAAAGATTCTTCCAACGAGTTTATAGCCCTGTGGGAGTTTATTGATAGCATGAAAAAACCTATTCGTACAAACATAGTAAACTATTCATAGTAGTAAAAGTTAGACACAAGTTATGTGTCTAATAATTTGGAGAAAAATTAAACATTTGTAGTTTGTAAATATAATGTATTGTTATTATACTATAATAAATCACAAATATAAAGAACTCAAAGGAAAATAAGAAAATCTATATGAAATGATTCAGGATAAAGAAGAGTAAGAGACAAAATAAAAGTAGAAATAATGATTGATGGTGTTTTTTTGTCCTTCATTTTCAAAGAGAAACACTGACCTCATGGGGTAATGTCTTGACTCATGAGTGAATTGGATTTAAATGAGGCAGAGTTGCACAAAGTCATCATCCTCACTTTCTCTTTCAGAGTCATAGATGACCCAGGATGCAGTAGATGACCTTGATGTCTTCAATGTCTGACCAAGCTCTAAGCACTCCACAGGGTCTGCTTCAGCCACCCTCATGGCCTTTGGAACAAATTGTTCTCATCTTGTGCATTCCACCAGAGAAAATCTTCACATTCTTGGGGTAAACACTGCCCTAACTCATCAATAGATTTGAGGCCTATCAGTTACCCTCAATCTGGTTTAGCCTATCTGGAGAGACAATTTACCAGGGTGTGCCACTGCACATGTTACAGCTTCTTGGAGCCACAGGTGAGACTTGAGTGAAAGGTGTATGCCAAAGGTGGATGAGAAGCCCTGAAAGGGGCCCAGCATGCCTTCACACCAGAGGTGCTAGCCTTCCTTGAACACCCCAAAAATAATGATTACTATAAATAAAAACAGCTTTAAATGGCAGCAAGACTCAGACCAAATAGAACATACCATGTGGGCATTAACTTAATAAAGCATGAACCCTTTCTTTCAACAAACACTAAACTATAGTAGTATAAGGTTAAACATACTGTATGTTATAACCACTCTTTTGTACTTTTTATGAGGAGCAGGGTACTTAATTGTGAATTTGTTGATGTGTTGTCAGTAATGAAACAAAAAGCCATTGTGGACACCTGAGCTTCCTAGATTCTAGAGGATGGGGATTATACCTAGGATTGCTCTGTTATAGGGAGCTCCTTTACAAGCAAACTCACCCTCTCAATGCAGGTTGGCACTTTCTCTTCTGCAACAGCTGTTCTTAGAGAGTTTTCTAGAGCCCTGAGAAGCAAAGGATCTGTCAGAGTCAAGCAGCCATAATATTAAGAAACAGGATTTGAACTTAGGTCTTTCAGGCTCTTTTCTAGGTCTGCTTTCTACCCAAAATGCCCTTCTGTATATTTCATATCAGATTCCTTATCAAAAAAAAATTTTGATGTAAGAATTACAGAGGTGGAGGCTACATGTTTTTATTTTATTGAGAGCAAAAATAATACAGTATTACACAGTTCACTTTCATCTTTTTGTAGGCTTATGTCTATCATGAAATTAGATAAAACTCCCAAATGGTGGCACAATACAAAAAAAAAGTTGCTCGTTTCATAAAACAAAATAATTTATGCAAAGAATCCTTTCCAGAGCCACTTTTAAAAATCTATTTTTAACTAGTGGGTTGAAGTAATGAAATTCAAAGAAATTATAATTTGGCAAGAAAACTCATTTTTCTATAGAACTCTTTTTAAAGGTTGGGTGTTTTTTTAGAAACATTTCTTTTCCTCTCCTACAAAGCATCTACATTTCATCCATGCTATATTCTTACTCCTGGATGAGCCATAAGAAAGTGACTAGTGGCTTCCTTTGATGTTTGTTCAAACATTCTCCTCAGAGGTCAATAACCTGAGTGCCAGTAAATTTAGGCTCCCATTCACTGCCAAGTCTTCTAAAATGTTCAAAACCTGCTGTTTCAAATATCAATTGAAACACTTTGAACTATGGATAGAAGACATTAGTCCCTTATTAACTTGCAAAATATAACCATGTCATACTTGTGAATATCATTGAATAAAACTAAAGATAATCAAATAGCCTGTAGCAGATAAAGGAAAAAGAATTTTGTCACAAAGAAATTATTAAATTTTAACATGCGAATATGAAAAGTTAATTTTAAAGATAATATTTCAATTCTCATTTTTCTGCTACTCCTATTGGAACTCTGTGTATTAGTGGTGTCCCCTGTGGATTTTTCTAGAGATCACATTTCTGCATATAATAAGGGATTTTCTCATACATTTACATATACCATATTGGTCCATCCTCTAGACAGATAATAGATGGAGAGAAAGACAGGGAGACAGACAGACAGAGACAGAGACAAAGAGACAGAGACAGAAAGAGACAGAGAGAGACAGAGAGAGAGTGAGAGGTAGATAAGGGGAGTAATGGATAAGGGAGGCATGATATACACCCAAAAAATTATACAAATTAAAACACATATTATACAAATTTTGCATAATTATATACAATCACCATTTACTTTTAGTAGAAAAATAACAGCAAAGCAATCTATTTAATTCATCAAGCATTTTTATTAAATAATTATTTTTCCAGACACTGCTACCTAGTAGAGTTACAATGACAAACCAGTCTCTCCCCTCAAGAAGCATTTCTTCTACTGGAATAGAAAATCTTTTGTCACAGTTTTTGTATAAGATATCATAGCAAGTTACAGGAGCCCGGTGAAGTAGGAAAATTTAGGATGCTTAACAAATACAATAAGTTGCTTCTTCTTCAGTTACAAAGGGGCTCAGTCATATGAGCTATAGTATTAGCCCAATTGCTGCCTAACTACAAAGAGCCCAAGTCCAGCACAAAATGAAAACTCTTTGGGAAGGGATATTCCCAAAATTCCCTTCCATCTTTCACCACTAATGATCCTCTCCATCCTCAGGGAAACTGGAAGAGAGTGGATTTCAAGGGGCATGGAATAGGAAGGTCAGGAGGTATGATTTTCAGAGAGATTTGTACCTCACTGTGGATTTGATACTCAATGGCAGAAAAACAAGAAGTAAATGAGAGTCCAACTGTCAGTAAGGCATCTAACACAAGGTCCTCCACTGTGTGTGTTGTTTTTTGTCTGGTTTTTTTTTGGGGGGAAAGGGGGTTTGGGGGATAGAAGAATACAGTAAAGAAGATGAAATATTTGCTAAAAAATGTTTTCCCTTTTGGAAAGACCTGCCAAGTCTTAAAATGTGCCTGTGATACCAAGAGATCATAGACCAAACTCAATTTTTATGCAAGCCAGAATTGGGAAAATATAGCCTACATTTAGAACAAAATCTAATTTTACGCAGATTTGCATTATTTAAGTGTTCTACCCTCATGCAAATATAATAGTAAAACTAAACTATGAAAATTCTAAAGATTATAATCCCCTAAATTCTTCCTCAATCACTAGCTATATGATTCTGGGTAAGTCACTTAGGCAGTGTAGATTTTGCTGTGTAAGCACTGTAAAATGGGGAGAATAATACCACCTACTTCTCAGCATTGTTGTGAGGATCAAATGAGATGACATATGTAAATTACTTTGCAAACCTTAAAGAGTCATATAAATATTATATTGTTTCTCCAAGGACAGTTTGTGGTGTTTGCCCCAGGTGTAAAAACGGAGAGTTACCGCACTGGCCATGTGTTCAGCTCTCTATAATAACAAATTTGCTATTTATGGAGATTATCAGCTTGTCCTCAATTTCTTCTCCCTACACTTAGTCAGGGTTAATATAACTATTGAAATGAAGTAAGTCATTAATGGAAGATGGTGAAATCTAGCATTATACTCACGCTAAAACAGCTTATATTTCTAGATAATGAAGAATCATGCTCATTGCCTTATTGTGCTTCGTTATTAATCAACGCAGAGTGGCTGCATATGCAGGCTTCAAAAATACTTCTTCTTTGAATTGAATTGAATCAGGACAAATCCATAGCTTCTTCTGGCAGTCTAAGTTCCCATCCCCCAGCAGGAAGGCATACCACAAAGATAAAAGCCACTTGAAATAATTGCATTTGCTGTATCAGTCCCCATCACAACCAACAAAGCTTACTTGCTGCTTCACAGACACACTGGTGCTGAATTATATATTCTGATAAATTATCCTCACCTGCTATGTCTTGCTTTGCATGGTTAGATGCAAGCTACATGAAAGTTTAGTTAGATTTATGCATTCTTCTGTATGAAATTGTCAGAAATTATTGGGTTTGGGGTTTCAGTACTGCTGAAAGATGATTCACTATGTACCCTTCTAGGCAGTGAAGTCAGACATATTTCGTTACTCCTTATGCATCCTGCTTTAAGGGTAATGGGGAAAGTAGAGCTAGGTAGGGAGAGAATGAACCCAGAATTATCTATATTGCTGAACCATCTCACTAAACACTGCTGGCAGGGACTGGAATTATCATAAGACCTCTATCTCTAAGGAGCTCTATACATTTAAATATATGGTAGCCTTCAACACTAATAATGGAGATTTATATTCCGCTTTCTGATGAGTGTATAGCTTGGCTTTGTTTTGTTTTGTTTAAATCAGCAGAAGATGCCAGATGGAAATGAGTTCACTTAGTGGCTTTTGTGTTTGAAGATCCTATTTCTCCTGGAAGTGAAGCACTCAGTAATGTTAGGAGACAGGGTTTAGAAAAAGATTATAAGAAATCACTGTGAGTAGATGACTTTTAGTCCTCAAGGACCTTTCCATCTTCCATATGGATTGCACTTTGAGTTGATAAATAGACAGGTGCTATCTTAGCCTGCAAGCCTAAAATTTATTGCCTGTATGGAGAAGTTTAAGTGGATTTTTCTTTGGTTCAAACAACAGCATTTTTAAAAATCACCTACAAATTTTTCTTATCATTTTTTCTCATCAATAATGTAAGACAAGTTAGAAGAACTGATTGCCTGTGAGTTTGATAATGGCATATGATGCCTTTTATCTCTTGGTCATCAGATAACTTTCTGATCAGTAATGGGTGGTAAATACTGGCCACAAATTACTGCCTGATGGTTCTTTGTGACTCTAGTTGAAAGAAGTTGGAAGAGAGACCATATCTCATCCTTCTGAATCAAGGGTAAAACCCAACATTAAGAAAGTATAGCCCCACTCACAATATTCCAGAGAGAAATCTTTTTCTCCCTGAGGAAAGAGGTTATTTTATCAGCCTGCACAGGAAGAGAGGGAATGAGATTTGGAAGCCATCTCAAAGAGTTTGGGATTCACCAAGATATGGGTGGAACAGAGAAAGGAGACTAAGCCAAGATCAGGTAAACAGGAGTGAAATTTCCCCCTCCCCCATTGGCTGCTATAGTCAAAGGACTGACTGAGATGTGTTCTCCTATTCCCTCTCCCTCTCCTCAGTCTAGAGATGGAGACTGATTCACTTTTTTCTCAGTAGAGATAGTTCAACCAAATGCTTTTGAGTGATTATTGATCACACTTGGTGGCCTCTGTAACATTCCAGGTCTTCATATATTTGCAAATAGGGGCACTGGGAGGACTTTACAATTTCTAAAGAATCCTTCTTTCATTTTGAACTTAGTGCTGGACATCCACCAAGATAATGGCAAACACATCTGACTACCACATGTTCTCATGCTTTATGCTTTCCTTAATATTCATAATCAGAGGATCATCAAACAAAGTTATCTCTACTGTCACATCCTTCCAAGAATCTTGGAATTTTTTCTCTTTTGCCTGGGAAACACCTTGTTGGAGGGAATCTTTTCCAACAGCATTTTGCACTACCAGATCAATTTTTTTAAAGCTAACAAAAAAAGAACACAGAGGGCTCTTGTATCCCCTGCGCATTTCAATAAGTTGTGTGACTAAAGACGCAGGATACTGTAGAAAATCATTTAGTTACTAATATTCTCTTGGTCACCTCTGTTTTAGTAATAAGGACTAAAAATATTTTCCCCAAGCTTTTGGTAGTCTCCCTTTCTTTTAAGTACCACCTCTCAAAGCCCTCTAAATTGTGTCACCTCCAATCCAACATTAATATCCCCTTCGTTTATTAGGTCATACCTAGCTCTTCTTCCAGACTTTGTCTTCTTTAATGACATTTCTACTTCCTCATTTGTAAACTCAGGGGCTATGATGCCAGAGTCCAAATTTGAGGGCACAGCTGTCATTGATAGTAACAAGTTTGTTGTACAAAAGTCATTGAGAGATTCTCAATGTGACCATTATAGATCCCAAATTAACTACAAAGGACATATGAAGGAAGATGCTATCTGCATCCGGAGAAAGAGCTGATAAATAGAAGTATGTATAGAATGGATATACATATATGTATATGTGTGTATATATATATATATATACACATATTTGTGTCTAATGGTAATCATCTCTAGGATGGGGTAGGCAGAGGGAAGGGGAAAAAAGAAAGTTGCATGATAACTTTATTATATATTTAAAAGGAATACCAAGTTGTACATAATAGATTGGCAATTTCCTGTGCAATCTTTTTTGTATTCTACTCTTATGGAAATGCTTGTTTTATTTCATAAATTTTAAAAAATTTCAAAAAATAAAAGCGAGCTGGCCTAGGAGCCCAAAATCTTGGGTACAATCTTGTCAAACTCTCTGTGCTCTAAACATGTAAAAACATTATTCTGAGGAGTCCATAAACTTTATCAGGCACACACGAAAGCAGACAATTAAACATGTCCAAAACAGAACTCATTAGCTTTCCCCCTAAAACCTCCTCACTGCCTACCTTCCTAATTACTGTAAAGGGCAACACCATCCTCCCAGTCTACCAGGATCACAAACTGGAAATCATCCGGGATTCCTTCCTCCCTATCTCTCACTTCCCCTCCCATATCCAAGCTATTGCCAAGGCTTGTCAATTAATTCTCTGCAATATGTCTTATAAGCCCCCTTCTGCCCTCTGACACTGCCACCATTCTGATTCAGGCCCTCATCACCTCACTATTCAAATAGCCTGCTGGTGGGTCTCTCCCTACTCCAATCCATCCACCATTCAGCCACCAAAATGAGGTCTCACTATGTTACTTCCCTCCTCAATAAATTGTTCCTTATTGACTCCACGACCTCATACAAAGGTATTCGCAGCCCTTCATAACTTAACCCCCTCCTTCCCTTCTCGCACCTTACTATCCTACCAAATTCTCTTTGATCCAGTGACACTCGTCTCCTGGCTGTTACATGAACAAGACACTCCATTTCTTACTAAAGAGTATTTTCTCAGGCTTCCCCTCATACCTGGCATGCTCTCCCACCTCAACTCTGCCTACTGACTTGCCTGGCTTCCTTTAAGTCCCAATTAAAATGCAATCTTTGTTTTTTTTTTACATTTTAATTCAATTTATTTAATATATTTAGTTTTCAGCATTGATTTTCACAAGAGTTTGAATTACAAACTTTCTTGCCATTTCTACCCTCCCCCTCCCACTCCAAGATGGCATATATTCTAGTTGCCCTGTTCCCCAGTCAGCCCTCCCTTCTGTCACCCCACTCCCCTCCCATCCCCTTTTCCCTTCCTTTTTTGTAAGGCAAGATAAATTTCTACGCCCCATTGCCTGTGTATCTTATATTCTAGTTGCATGCAAAAACTTTTTTTTGTTGTTTTTAAACATCTGGTTTAAAAACTTTGAGTTCCAAATTCTCTCCCCTCTTCCCTTCCCACTCACCCTCCCTAAGAAGTCAAGCAATTCAACATAGTCCACATGTGTATCATTATGTATAACTCTTCTACAATACTCATGTTGTGAAAGACTAACTATATTTTGCCCCTTCCTAACCTATCACCCTTTAACCAATTTTCTCCCTTGACCTTGTCCCTTTTCGAAAGTGTTTGTTTTTGATTACCTCCTCCCCCATCTGCCCTCCCTTCTATCATCCCCCCTTTTTTATCTTCATCCTCCTTCTTTCCTGTGGGGTAAGATACCCAATTGAGTGTGTATGCTATTCCCTCCTCAGGTCAAATCTGATGAGAGCAAGATTCACTCATTCCCCCTCACTGCCTCCTCTTCCCTTCCTACAGAACTGCTTTTTCTTGCCACTTTTATGTGAGATAATTTACCCCATTCTATCTCTCCCTTTCTCCCTCTCTCAATATATTCCTTTCTCATCCCTTAATTTGATTTTATTTCTTTTAGATATCATCTTCATCTTCAACTCACCCTGGCCCTCTCTCTCTCTCTCTCTCTCTCTCTCTCTCTATATATATATATATATATATATATATATATATATATATATATATATATATATATATACACATATATATATGCACATACATATATACATACATACACACACATATACATGTATATACATACACACAGACACACACACACAGACACACACACACACACACACACACACACACACATATATATATATATATATATATATATATGCATATATATGCATATTCCCTTCAGCTACCCTAATACTAAGGTATCATGAATCAAACACATCATCTTTCCATGCAGGAATGTAACAAAACAGTTCAACTTTAGTAAGTCCCTTGCAATTTCTTTTTCTCGTTCTTTTTCTTGATTACCTTTTCATGCTTCTCTTGATGCTTGTGTTTGAAAGTCAAATTTTCTATTCAGCTCTGGTCTTTTCACTGAGAAAGCTTGAAAGTCTTCTATTTTATTGAAAATCCATATTTTGCCTTGGAGCATGATACTCAGTCTTGCTGGGTAGGTGATTCTTGGTTTTAATCCTAGCTCCATTGACCTCCGGAATATCGTATTCCAAGCCCTTCGATTTCTTAATGTAGAAGCTGCTAGATCTTGGATTATTCTGATTGAGTTTCCACAATACTCAAATTGTTTCTTTCTGGCTGCTTGCAGCATTTTCTCCTTGATCTGGGAGCTCTGGAATTTGGTGACAATATTCCTAGGAGATTTCTTTTTGGGATCTATTTGAGGAGGTGATCGGTGGATTCTTTCAATTTCTATTTTGCCCCATGGCTCTAGAATATCGGGGCAGTTCTCCTTGATAATTTCTTGAAAGATGATATCTAGGCTCTTTTTTGGATCATGGCTTTCAGGTAGTCCAATAATTTTTAAATTATCTCTCCTGGATCTATTTTCCAGGTCAGTGGTTTTTCCAATGACATATTTGACATTGTCTTCCATTTTTTCATTCCTTTGGTTCTGTTTTATAATATCTTGATTTCTCATAAAGTCACTACCTTCCACTTGCTCCAATCTCATTTTTAAGGTAGTATTTTCTTCAGTGGTCTTTTGGACCTCCTTTTCCACTTGGCTCATTCTGCTTTTCAAGGCATTCTTCTCCTCATTGGCTTTTTGGAGCTCTTTTGCCATTTGAGTTAGTCTACTTTTAAGGTGTTGTTTTCTTCAGTATATTTTTCAGTATTTTTTGGGTCTCCTTTGGCAAGTCATTGATTTGTTTTTCATGGTTTTCTCACATCCTTCTCATTTCTCTTCCCAATTTTTCCTCTACTTCTCTAACTTGCTTTTCCCAATCCTTTTTGAGCTCTTCCATGGCCTGAGACCAGTTCATGTTTTTCTTGGAGGCTTTTATTGTAGGCTCTTTGACTTTGTGGACTTCTTCTGGCTGTATGTTTTGGTATTCTTTGTCACCAAAGAAAGATTCCAAAGTCTGAGACTGAATCTGGGTGCATTTTCGCTGCCTGGCCATGTTCCCAGTCAACTTACTTGATCCTTGAGTTTTTCGTTGGGGTATGACTGCTTGTAGAGTAAAGAGTACTATGTTCCAAGCTTGGGGGGATGCGCTGTTGATTTGAGAGCTGTTACAGCCAGATCTGCCACACCAGCACTCCTCCTTCCCCAAGAACCCCCAACCCGGACTGGACTTAGATCTTCAGCAGGCTCTGCACTCCTGCTCTGATCTGCCACTTAATTCCTCCCACCAGGTGGGCCTGGGGCCAGAAGCAATTGCAGCTGTAGTTCTGTAGCTGCCCCACCTCCACTGCCCCCAGGGCAGTGGCTAAACCTCAAACTCTATCCCCCTGTCCCCAACAGCTTTTCCCACTAACCTTCTCTGTTGTCTTTGGTGTTTGTGGGTTGAGAAGTCTGGTAACTGCTGTAGCTCACTAAGCAGGCTAGGGCCTACTCCACCCAGCTCCAGGTCTGGTTGGTCCATGCCGCCCACGCTGGGCTCTGCTCCACTCCCAGCTCCGTGCACGACAGACCTCACCCAGCAACCATCCAGGCTGTCCTGGGCTGGTGCCCTGCTTCCCTCTGCTATTTTGTGGGTTCTGCACTTCTAGAATTGGTTCAGAGCCATTTTTTATAGGTTTTTGGATGGACTTGGTGGGGAGCTCATGCTAGTCCCTGCTTTCCAGCTGCCATCTTGGCTCCGCCCCCCTAAAATGCAATCTTTTACACAATGCTTTCCTCAACCCCTCAGCACTACTGCCTTTATCTGTTAATTATTTCCTATTTATCCTGAACATAACGAGAGAGAGAGAGATAAAATGAGGCAAAAGACAGTTCCTTCCCCCAAGGAGTTTAGAGTTTAATGGGGAGATGACATCAAACAAATACATATACATACAAAAAAAGCAAATAAATGTTTATATTTGTTTACCTCTTTTGTTTATGTCCAGAGCTTAGCACAGTACCCAGTACTTAGCAGGCACTTAATAAATGTTTAATGATATTAATTGATTTTTAAAAATGCTAAGAATCCCCAATATAAATGTATGTAAATGTTACTTCAAGAAATTATGATTTCATCATGGTGAATAGCTTCAGTCTCTATCTCTATAAAAGACCTTTACAAATCTGTTTTTCATTGGTTTGTTTACTTTTTTCCTGTGATTTCCTGGAAACCTTAAGAATGACTTCGCTTAGATCTCTCACCAAGCTTTATTTAATCTTGTTTTTCTCTCAATTTTCTCTTACTATTTTATCCTCCATTTTCCATCATAAATTTTGGAAATTAGTTTATAATCCAAATGGATGTTGCTTTTCACAAAAATATCAAGCATTGACTCGTATAACTCTTTCTAGACTCTTTTGAACTCCTTGCCCCGGTGATTGATACATATTTGTTAAACTTTCTTAAGAAATGGAAATAGTAGCACTCCAAGCTCCAGCCCTATGATTGGCAACATGGCTAAATGCACCAAGAAGGTTGGAATTGTTGGTAAATATGGAATACGTTATGGTGCATCCCTCAGAAAAATGGTGAAGAAAATTGAAATTAGCCAGCACGCCAAGTATACCTGCTCCTTCTGTGGCAAGACCAAAATGAAGAGATGGGCTGTGGGGATCTAGCATTGTGGATCCTGTATGAAAACAGTAGCTGGTGGTGCGTGGACCTATAATACCACCTCTGCAGTCACAGTCACATCTGCCATCAGAAGACTGAAGGAAATGAAAGACCAGTAAAATCTTCTTATCAAACTATCTGTAGCCCATAGTCCAACAATAAATGAGTTAATTTAGGTAATAAAAAAAAGAAATGGAAAGAGTCTAAGTCTATATTCTTGTGCCTATTTTCCATTTTCAAGGGGCAATAGCATGAACAAGTAAGTAAAGTTGAAATTACATGCCATAGCTTCATCTCATTTTTATTCATTCACCATTTTATTTATCTATTATTTATTTATTCATTATTTGTTCACCATTTTATTCACCGTATCCTTCCTGAGCACCACATTTCAGAGGTACATGTCCAGAGGAGTCACCAGATATGAGGGATCTGGAAGCCATATTTTAAGATGAATTGTTCATGTAACTGTTTTGTTCTGTTTTGGTTTTATCCAGATCTGGCCTCAGATATTTCCAACCTGTGTGACCCTGGGCAAGTCATTTAATCTCTTTCTACCTCAGTGTCTTCATCTATAAAATGGCGGAAACCCTGAGGGTCTTCCCCTCCCAAATTGAATTTTCTGACTAGGTAAACTAGCCATTCCTTGCTTCTTCTTACCTAGCCTTAATCACTGAGTGGGTGTTGCCTCAGACAAACTGAGACCTGGAAAAGACATTAATTTAAAAAAGACAAGTTCTCCCACTGCATCCTGGGCCTTCTCCAGTCGACCTAATCTATATTTTCCCACTGGACCCAGATGGCTCTGAAGGAGAGAGTGAGGCTGATGACTTTCCCCAGCCCTCCCTCACTTAAATCCAATTCACTTACAAGTCATGGCATCACCGTCCTAATGTCATGGTCCTCTTCAAGGATGAAAGACAAACAACAACTTGTTATTCCAAACCTCTAATTTCAGTGGTACAGAGAAGTCCCTTCCTATGAAACTCCCTTCATCAATAAAGACCTGTAATGCCTTGGCCACTTTTAGTTTTAGACAACTGCCTGAGCAACTTAAAGGTGATATGACTTGCCCACACTTGCACAGCCAGTCTGTGTCAGAAGAGAAACTCTAACCAAGTTTCCTGACCCCAAATTTAGCTCTCTATCCACTGTACAACAGTACATAGCTAATACTACACCATGAATCATGGGAAATATAAATGAAGATAGGTTTTTCCATTGCAAAAATATACTCCAGTCTCTGATTGTAATGAGGATGTGATCCTGGGTTCTTAAAGGTTATACCAGGGGATTTTAGACACTAGTAGGTTCTACCAAGCTAAAAATATGTTGAATAAGCTTCCAGTGATAAATTCTACCTGTTACCTGAGGACCAGGCCTGCTCACTAAGGAAAATATTATCGCTAGAAGGTCGGTGCGTCAATAGTGAATTATTTGGCCAAGGCAATTCATAAAACAAAAGACTAAGAAATGGTCCTTAAGCTCTATGCAGCCCACTTCTCCTATAGTCACCATGGCAGAATGGTAGAGAGGAAAAAGATAATGCTAAGAATGATACAGTTATCAGACCATTGGCATTAACTTCAATGGGAGAGTTTTCGGTGTGACATTTATACAATGGCTAAATGCAATGACAAAATACCGGAAGAGCTGAACTCTGTGCATACTAACATTTTTGCTGTAAGTGCATGAGAGAATTTCAGAGTAGAAAGAAGGAAAGTTCAGGGATCATCCCTGACCAATCAATGCCAGAACAAGCCAACCCCAAAGAAACCAATAAGAGCCATCCAATCTTTATTTAAAGAATTCTAGTGAAGAGAAATCTACCATGTCCTGAGCCAGCTCATTCCATGATGGGATGGTTGTAATTGTTAGGAAACTTGTCCTTGAATCAATCTTAATTTTACCTCATTGCAACTTCCACACATTGGTCCTAGATCTTCCTTCTGAAGCCAAGCACCAGTCCAATCACTCTTCTATTTCTTTTTTAAAAAGGCATTTTTTTTTCCAGGTCCTCCCTCAGTTTTATCCCTAAGACAAAAATTCCCAATTCCTTCAACTAATCCTCATTTGGTAGAACATAGATAAATTTGAAATCAGGCTAGAAAGATAAATTGGGGCTCAACTATGAAGGTATCTTAATGTCAAACTGAGTAATTTGTACTTTTTTCCTAGCGGCCATAAGGAACCACACATTTTTTTTAATGGGGGAACAACATGATCAAAGTTATTCTTTAGGAAAATTATTTTGGCACCTGTGCTCACAACTGACTGGAGAGAGATCAGACTGGAAAGAGCGAGACCAATTAAAGAGAGCTCATTATGAGTGTAAAGCCTGAACTAGGCTAGTGGCCATGTGAGTATAAAGAATGAAATAGATGTGCGAGATATTATAGCAGTAGAAGCCATAAGACTTGGCAAATGATAGAATATGGGGAGCGAGGGAGAGAAGAGATAACTCTGAGGTTACAAATCTGAGTAGATGAGAGGCTGTTTGGATGAAGGGAAGAAAATTAGTTCCATTTGGGACATGTTAAGTTTGAAGTGCTAATAGTACATCCAGATGGAGATGTGTAGCATTCAGTTGGTGATACAGGACTGGAGTTCAGGAGAGAGTTTAAGGCTGGACATAAAGACTTGAAGATCATATGAGTAAAGACAACTGTTAAACCTGTGCGAGTAGATTAAGTTATCAAGGGAGAAGGTGTAAAGAAGAGAAGGCTCCCTAGTTCAAATTCCTGGGGGTCAGCTAAAAAAAAAAAAAAAAAAACTCTTTTAAAAGTTAATGGGAGCTTTATACACACCACAATACAAAGGAGAGGAATGCCCCTACTCTCATGAGTGAATTGCACAAGAATTTATGACATTCTGTCCCTGCCTATTTAATCAAGGGATTTGGGCTATAGAAGATAACATTCAATGGTGTCTTTCTGTCTACTCTACACATCCGCTGTCCTTTCATTAGCTGCACATTGGAGGGCAGAATATGGCACAGAACCAATGTGCTAATCTTTTGTTTGGAAAGGTCCCTAGGTCTTCATGTCCCCTTTAAGTGCCCTTAATCCTCCCTAATTAACTATGGATTTCTTAATTTGCATTGTTTACTATGCAATCCAATTGGCTCTCCTTGTGGCCATCTGCTTCACTGTGTATTTCACAAATGATCCTCCTATATTTCAGATGCCGTATCACCCTGGGAAAGAGTTTATATAATTATTGCTTAAGTGATAGAACAGTTACTTATGCTGCTGCGGCTACTGAACGTTTTCCATTAAAAACAAAAACAAAAAAAGGTAAAAATTACTATGCTGTGTTGCTGGATTTATCAAACTTCTAAATTTAAACGAAAATTTATGACATTGCCTTTGATCAAGTGAGCTGACGTAATGTGCCATATATGCAAACATATGTGAGTATGTGTATATGTTTTACATTTGCTGTTTTCAACCCCCTGTCCCTCACCCTCACTTTGTCATGGCATCTCAAAGACATGGGTAACAGAGTAAACTTGGATTTATCCAAGGATTTCATACATAGCTCCAATTAAGAGTGATATGAGATGATTGATGTGTACATATAGCCCGAGTCCCCCTCTTTTCCTATTTACATGCTCTTTATGTATATATTAAGCCACCTCCCCCTGACTTCCTAAAATTCATTAGTATTTTCACTCTTTCTTTATCCCTCCCCAAATGCCACTCAGATACCTGTTCTGGATACACACACACACACACACACACACACACACAAAAACACACACACACACACACACACACACATATATGAAGTCATTCTTGTTTCCTGTAATTTACATAGCTTTGTACATGACCAGTCCAAGTCTGAACTCTACCATGTTGGTAACTGTCTTAATGTGCTTCTATATCACTGAGTTAATTCCTTTGGAGATCATTATTCTAATCAGCTCATCTTCCATTTCACTGACACTGCATTTTTGTGTATAGCTTTTCTTCTGCACACTTTGTGAGTTTTTAGGCCTACTCGTGTTATTATTGCTTTACTTTTTCTTTCTGTCATACATGCTTGCTTCTATGCTCTGGTCATGCATGTGCTGCTTTGATATGTGAATTATTGCATCCTTCATGTCATTTATACCTACAGTCACCAAAATAACCTATCAATTGAGGCTTTTCATTGTAGTATGCCTATTGAATGTATTGTTGGTGTTTGCTACGAGTAGCATCCTAAGGTGCTTGATTACATGAGATGCTTATGTGATTATCTTTATTCTGTTAAGTGCTGCTTTTACTTGGACTCTGTGCTAGGTAATTTCTGATATCAGGTAAACCATACATGATTTTACATGGGACTAAAAAGTTCAAGATCTCAGGGAGGAATGCAACTAGATATTTAGTTTGGATTGACTTTTCCTGCAGGTAGCATAGACTTTTAGGAATTTTAGTTCTGATAGAAAATATGTGTTAAAAAATGTGGGAGGGCAAGCATTCCTGTATGCATGTGCATGCATACATGCACATGCATGCATGCACACACACACACACACATATGCCTAGAAGAAGATCATGAGAGTTCAGTGAGAAGTATTCTGAGCAGAGATGGCTGAATACAAGATTAGCTTTCAGATCAGAATGAAAAGAGGAGTAGTAGCAGGACAGGATATATGGAGCAGAGCAGAGGTCATCAGAGAGAGGCACTCCTACAGGTGCTTTTTTTTATATTATTTTGTTTTGTTTTATTCAGGTTCAGGGGCTAAAGTCTGGTTCAGGCTTGGGGAACCTGCAGCCTCGAGCCCACATGTGGCCTTCTAGGTCCTCAAGTACCACCTTTTGACTGAATCCAAACTTCACAGAACAAATCCCCTTAATAAGAGGATTTGCTCTGTAAAACTTGGACTCAAAGACTGAAACTATTATACTGAAGCTAATAACTAAAACTGTTTGAAATCAGCATTGTGTGGATTGTGTGTGGTTTGTCCTTGGTCTCCAAGAAGACCACGACATCAGCAAAAGATCAATGAAAGTTTACCTCTCCTTTCCCTTCCCCCATTACTAACTAGAGTTGGTAAAAATCAAGTACATGATTCTCTCTTAAGTTTTTCTGAATTCTTGATATTTTCATATGAAACAATCACTGGTCATTACTTCTAAGGATTCATGCCTGCTATTGTGTACAGGGGATTGTAACAGAGGAGATCAGTAAATAGCTTGTAGTACACAGAACTAAATAGGACAGAGTTTGGAATCTCAGTCAAAAATAGCTATTTCATCTTGCCTTTAGGGCTTTGAGCTGTAATCCTAAGAACACCCTACAATTTTATTTTATTGAGAAATATAAATTTCTCATTAGAAGAGAAAGAATACCACATAACTTGGAACTTTTTACCCTAGGTTAGTCAGTCAGTTATAAACGACTTAGGTGGTAAAGCAGATGCTAAAAGGCATTGTGAGAAACGTGGTTTTGGGGATCACTGGACTTCCTAGGCAGTGCCAAAGTCCTGAGGAAGAACCCTGTGATAATGCCTAGGGAAGGCTGTACAGACCACAGGACTCCCAGAGGAAGATCAAGTGATAGCCCCCCTTAATCTGTGGGGATCACAGGGCCTCCTAAGGGTCAGACTCTAAGGAGGACCCAAGTGATCGCCCCTTTAGAACGGCAGTAAGATCACAAGGCTCCCAAGACAGGACCAGAAGTCCCAAGTGATGTCCCCTTAAGAAGGCTGTGCAGACCACAGGGTTCCCCAAGGGAACCAGGAGTGGTAGCCCTCTTAACACCACAGTGGGGACCACAGAACACCCCAAGGCAAGATCCAGGAGTAAGCCCAGAACAATTTTCTGCTGCCTATTGCTTCCCTTCATTTGACCTTAGGAAGATCCATGTGATTTGCCCATCCTCACCCAAAGAACTCAAGACCAAAGTGGGCAGAGGAAGGCATCTTATTACACTCCTTGAGAGAGCAGGTGTAGTGCTCACTAGAACACTCACACCAATACAGCTGCAGGAGCGGAGATAACTATTCCCTCCACTCCTGCTAGAGTTACAGTTAGTTTACAATCTTTATTTTTTTACATAGTTTTCCTAGGTTATACAGTTTATACAAGTAGGATAATAAGAAAAGTGCAAAAGTGAAGTTAATTAGATTTTCCTTGTCTTAGTTTAGGATTAAACTATATTCTTTTACTTCCCCTACTTTCCCTCTTCAACATATGCAAATTATGCAAATCAGTAGGCCTGGATTCTTGACCAAGACCAGACCCTAGATAAGCTTGAACTAGTTCAAGGCGTTTGGCCTCTCTAATTCCCCTGACTGCCTTCTCAAAAAGCACGGGCATGGGCACAAGCCTCTGACCTCTCACCTGACCGACCTTAAGGCCTGATTTCTGCTAAAGCTGGGGTGGGGGAGGGCGGGGAACCTTTAGTTCTGTGGAAACAAAACTTCTCCTCCCATTTCTTACCGCATGGATGGCATGTTTCTCAAAAGCAGATAGCCTGCAGGCAAAATTCACTCCAATTCATTGTATTTTTCTTTCTTTTTTTTTTTGAACTGGTCTGTTCCTGTTTACTAGTTAGGGGCAGAATAAAGGGATTGATTGAGGAATAGTCATGTCCCCAGGCTGCCTGACTGGCTAAGGGAAAAGATAGGGAAAGAATCTGACCTGCCTACGAAAATTCCGAAGGTGGAGATCAGAAGGAAGTTCCTCTTTTTTTTTCATTTTTCATCTATATGACAATCTTGGTAAATGGCACTGCCTGTTGGTTACATTCAACAGATTAAATGATTGCTATCTTAGACATAGGGCAGCTAGATGGCACGGTAGATAGACTGCCAGGCCTGAAGTCAGGAAGACTCATCTTCCTGAATTCAAATCTAACCTCAGACACTTATTAGCTGTGTGACCCTGGGAAAATCACTTAACTCTGTTTGCCTTAGTTTCCTCAACCGCAAAATGAGCTGGAGAATGGCAAACAACTCCAGTATCTTTCCCAAGAAAACCCCAAATTGGGTCACAAAGAGTTAAACACAACTGAACAACAACAATCTTATACACTTTGGAAGACCCAGTATGCCTGAGTTTGTGATACACAACAAGTAAAATTCATTTGGGAAAGGGAAGTAATGACCCCTGGGGAGCACTTTAGGATATCAATTCAGGCACCTGCTTGGGGAAGAAAATTTCATTTATTGATGGGGAAGGGAGGGGAACAGAATAGAAATCAACCTAATAGAATCATAGAATTCAGATATTGAAAAGACCTTAAGAATATTTCTAGAGAAAGAAGGAATCTTAGAGGTTATTTAGTCCAATAAATTAAATGGCCCCTATTGCATTTTATATTTAAAGAAACTGCAACCTTAAGAGTTTATATGGATTGCTCAGCAGCTATCAATCAATCATTCAATCAATAAACATTAATTAAGTGCCTACTATATGCCAAGCACTATACTAAAGCACTAAGTGCTGAAGATACAAAAAGAGGCAAAAACGGTCCCTGCTCTCAATGAGCTTACAATCTAAGGGAGAGACAACATGAGACAAATATATACAAAGGAACCTATATATAGGATAAATAGGATGTAGTTAACAGATGGAAGACACTGAAATTAAGAGGGTTGGGGAAGGCTTCCTGGAGAAGGTGGGATTTAGCTGGGGCTTAAAAGAAACCAGTAAGTTCAATAGTCAGAGTGGAGGAGGGATAGTGTCCCAGGCATGAGGGACAGCCAGAGAAAATGCATGTGAAGAGGTTAAAGCAAAATGATGATGGTAGGGAAAGGGAACCATAGGTTTCTAGGGGTGCTCGAGACCCCAAAATACCAATACACCAGGTCCTGCCAAAAGAATTTGACTCAAGCCTTCTCAGCCAAGGGAAAAGAGAAAGTTTATTAGGGATTCACCATAATGGGTTGTCTTAAGAAATCCCATCCTTTGTGAGGCCTGTTTCCACAAGCAGGCCAGATTCAATCTACTGAGCTAGATTGAATCTGAGCACCTTCATGGAGGCAAGATGGAGATTATATACACAAAGACTGTAGGAGGGATTGAGGGGTGGTCTGGGGTGACTAGAGGAGGGGTTTAGGGAGGGTCTTGAGGAGGAGTCTAAGGAGGGCAAGATGAGGTCAGAGTCCAAGAACCAAGAGAATGGAATTAAGGGTGGGAAGTAACTAAAGGCATGCATATCTATAGTAACAATAGAGGGCAAGGTTTAGGTAGAGATTTGGGCCTAATGATAATGTGAGGCTATAGTCTCTGGGAAAGGCCAGATCTAGTTGGAAGATTCCAGGACAGTTCAAGGGGGCTCCCAGAGACTGTATTCCAGATTCAAGGGGGTTCCCAGAGACTGTGTCCTCATCACATGGAGCTGAAACATGGAGGGTCTTGTTCATGGGACAGCCAGGAGAATAGTGTCACTAGATTAAGGAGTACCTGTTGGGGAAAATTAGGTCTAAGAAGACTGGAAAGGTAGGAAGGGGCTAGATTATAAAGAGCTTTGAATGCCAAGCATAGCATTTTGTTTTCAATCCTGGAGAAAACAGGAAGCCACTGGAGTTTATTGAGCAGGTGAGTGACATGATCAGATCTGTGCTTTAGGAAAGTCATTTTAATGACTAAATGGAGGATTGATTGGAGTGGGAAGAGCTTTGAGGCAGGCAGACCCACCAGTAGGCAATGAGGACTGATACTGGTGTGATAGCAGTGTCAGAGGAGAGAAGGGGACATATACAAGAGATATTGCAGAGGTGAAATTGAATATCCTTGGTAAAATATTGGGGGAGGGGGGATAGTGAGGAATCTTTCTTTTCTTTTTTTAAGTATTTTTTTTATTTTTAGTTTACAACACTCAGTTCCATAAGTTTTTGAATTCCAAATTTTATCCTCTTCCCTTTCCTCCCCACTCCTCCCCCAAGATGGCATGTATTCTGATATAGGTTCTACATACACCTTCGATCATGAGGAATCCAAGATGACTCTTAGGTTCCAAGGCTGAAGGACTGGGAGAATGGTGTGGACTTCTACAACAGCAAAGAAGGTAGGAGGTAGGGAGATTTGGGGAGAAAGATAATGAATTCCACTTCAGATATATTAATTTTTAAGATATCTAGTGCACACCAGGTTTGAGACGTCTGAAAAAATAGTTGGAGGTGAAAGATGGAGGTCAGCAGAGAGTTTGGGGCAGGATGGGCAGTTGTGAGAATCATTAGCATGGAGATAATAATTAAATCTATGGGAGCTGATGAAATCACCAAGAAAAATAGCATAGAAGGAAAAGAGAAGAGAGCCCAGAACAAAACCCCAAGAGATACCTACAGCTGGAGAACGTCATATGGAGGAGGATCCAGCAAAGGAGATGGAAAAGGAGTAGACAGACAGGTGAGAGGAGATTGAGAATTGAGAAAAGACTTTGGATTTTGCAACTAAATGATTTTGATCATTAGTAACTTTGGAGAGGGCAGTTTTTGTGAAATAATAAGGTCAGAAACTGAATTGTAAGGGGTTAAGAAGAGAGTGAAAGGGAAAAAAAGTAAAGGTACCTAGTGGAGTAGGAATGTCTGAAAAGACAATCTGTTGGGTGTGATGGGATGGAATGGGATCACCTGAACAAGTAGAAGAGTTAGTCTTGGTCAGGAATTAGGCCACTTCACCATGTGAGACAGGAATGAAGGAGGACAGAATGGCAGAAGACATCTGAGTGATAGGAAATGTGTAAGAGGAAAGAAAAGGAAGTTTATGGTAAATGGCCTCAATTTAAAATATGAGGCAAGGCTCTCAGCTGAGTTGGAGGAGGGAGAGCCATGAAAGGTTTGAAGAGAGATGAAAAGGTTTGGAAGAGCCACTGTGGAAAGCAGGATACTGAGTTGATAGGAAAGGTATAGTAGGATTGCCAAAGGGCAGTGAGGGTGCAGCTGATGTTATGTAACATAAATTTATTGTGGACCCCAAAACATTTGTGTGATTTTCTTCACTTTCATTCATTCATTTATTTCATTCATTCAGCAGCAGGAGCAAGGGTAATAAATGGTGAGAATGATCCAAGGTTGAGACTTGATCAGGTATAGTTGGTGATATGATAAGGATGCTAGGGATCCAAGAGGGAAGGACAGTGTAGAGTTTAATTGGATCACCAAGGGGTCAAGATGAAAAGAAGAGATTAGTTAGTGCAGAGGAGACAGTTGAAGGATCAAGGATTGGAGGTCACAGTGTGGATAAAGAGTAAGATTTTATAATGAGAGAGGGAGAGGTGAAAAGTCAGTAGATTAAGGTTGGGTAAGTGGATTTCATCATTCTTGGAACATAAAGGTGATACATTTGTAGGTGATGGCAAGTATGACCATCTTTGTGAGCACCTGGGGTGGGGTGAAAAAGTAGCTCATGGGAAGTTAGTAGATTGAGGAACTGAGTGGTTAGGGTATTTGAGGGAGAGTCAACATGTATGGTGAAGTCCCCTAGTATGAGAGTAGGAGTTGGGGAGTAAAGAAATATAGAGCCAGGTATTGAACTTGAAAAAAGAATGGTAGTGAGCCCAGGGATCTGAAGATAACAGCTATCAGGAATTTGATTGAATAGTAGTTGTGAATTGCACGGACCTCAAAGGAAGAGAGGTCCTTAAGTGATGGAGGAAGGGGGAGAACCTGGAAATGGCAATGGGGAGCAAGAAGTATCTTTCATCACAACCAGCAAGCTGAGGATAATTAGAAAAGGTGCAGCCAGTAACAGAAAGACTAACCAAGGAGGCCGTGTCATGAAGGGAAATCTAAGATTCAGTAAGAGCTAGTTGATTAAAGGAGTTGGAAAGGAAAAGATAAAAACTATAGGGAGCCTGTTCCCTATGAAATAGGCATTCCAGAGAGCACAGTAAAAGGGCTGGGTGGAGTTATGTTGAAACTTTGGGTTGAGAATGTTGAGGGGGATAAGAAGGAGAAATTGGGTTGTGGGGACTGTGGAATGGGATTTAGATGATGATCTACAGGGGTTCAGAGTCACCAGGATTTGAAGGTTATGACCGGGTATGAGAATATGAGCTCATCGCTGACCTAGAGTCAGGAAGACCTGAGTTCAAATACAGCCTCAGATACTTACTGGTAATGTGATCCTGAGCACATCACTTAATCTGTCTGCCTCAGTTTTCTTAGCTGTAAAATGGAGTTAATAATAGCATCTACCTCACGGTGCCTAGCAGACAATAATAGCACTTAATGAATGCTTGATTCCTTCTCCCACTCCTTCAGGTTAGTAAGTAAAAAAGCCAGGATGTTTACCTAGGTCTTCCCACATCAAATTCTATATTCTTTTCATTATACCATCTTTACTTTATCTATAAAACAGTCATCCTTTGTCCCTGATCCCCAGTCCTATGGTTTGATGACACACTACTATATGACTAGCATTAGGAAAAATAAAGTAATATATGATTAAAAATCATGATCCATTCACACAAGAAATGAAGAATATCCTAACTCTGGATCATTTATATGCTCCATTGGATTCATTGTGATGCCAAAAACATACCATAGAGGTACCTGAAACAATGGGTGAAATCCCTCTGGTGAACTTACAGGAGGACACAGGATAAACAGGGACAGGCAGATTAGGATTCTAATCATTAGAAAAAATACCCACATTAATGAGATCACATATCCACTGACATATTGGAGTTTTGTAGAGGCAACCTTGTCCTCAGAGTTTACAATGTATTCATGAATGGCTGTTGTTCTATGAATACCCAGTATAAAACTTTACAAAACAAAGAGAAGATTTGGTCAATGCCATTCGTTTTCAAGTCACGTGCCTACCAAAACAATATGATCCTGAGAAGGGATTTTTTTTCTTTATTTATTGATGGGGCCAAAAGGACAGGTCAAAGGGGGCCTTTGTAATCCTCATAGGCAAAGAAAATGGAGCATATTTCAGCATCTTCTAAAAACAAAAAGAGTCTGAGAACAGGGGCAATGAATCAGGTCTATGACATCTCTTCAGTTTGTGATAGTTATTGGTTTACAGAGCTTTACTGCTACCTAGAAGTGTAGATTGCACTGCTGCAATTGTTCTGTGTGTAACCTTTAACTCATACTTGATAGCAAACAAATGAAAGAAAAGCAATACCGTCAGATGGGTTGATTTATTTTTAAAGCCAATGATTTTTTGTTTAATATAAATGTAAAAACATAACTTTTCCTTCAAGCTAGCCAGGTAGTTTGAGCAATTCATCAAAACCAGAAGCACCAGGGAACTCTGCAATAAGAAAGGAGGAAAATCTGCTCATGTCCAAGTCATTTTCTTCCCCTTCCATTGGGAAGATTTAGGGCTCAGTTGAGTTTTGAATGGTGATTACTGTCAGACTGACAGACTCCTTCATATAAGTAAACTAACTTCAATTTTATTACTAATTTCCAGAATTGCTAATATAGATGCCATATCTAAGTGTCTTTTGCTTTCTTTCAGATCCCTCTTGGTTATTTGAGAATTCATCCAAAAGCCTCTTGTCAGTTCCTCATCCATTTAAAATATTCCTCCTCTGAAAAACCATTTGTCATCTTTTCCCTTTCCTCTAGCTAGAGGTGATTCATGACATATACATAAACTCTTTCCCGAATGAAAATATGAATAATTCTTTTTCTTTCAATTTTCCTGATTATCAGAGGAGTTAAGTTGGCAATGGAGCCTTTTATATCTCCAGCAAACAGGAACCCAGCCTTTATCACCAATGTAGTCAGTCAGACTCACAATAGTAGACTCTTCAGTTTCTTCACCTTCATATCCTTCCTTTCAAATGCACATTTATGACAGAAACTCAAGCCAAGTAATAGGATTAACACATTTGTATTAAATGATACACATCACTCTTCATAATCAGAGATTGCAATAACAGTAAAACATTTGAAAGCACAAAAACATTAAGGGAACAGAATATGTATTAAACTCTTTCAGCTGTTAAACTCTCTCATATTCCATAAATTCTCAAAACAATGAAAAAGGGGAAAGTCAAGTTTTTCAAAATAAGCACAGAAAAACAAAAAGCCATCTTCCCTACAATTTACTCTAGTTTTGGGAAATTATGTTCTGTGTGGCACAGGGATGCTATGCCAAACTTTAAGCTATACCTTATAATAATAATAATAATGCACTTTTATATAGTTTTAAGTCTTACTTCCTCTCTAGTACATCCTTTACACAACTGCCAAAGTGATTTTCCTTAAACATAAATATAAGGACCATATCACTCTCCTACTTCATAGATTTCAATGGCTTCCTTGTCCCTCTAGGACCAAAAACAAATTCCACCATTTTGCTTTTAAAATCTTCTGCAACCAACTTATTGCTTATTACTATCCCTCCTGAACTCTGAGATCAAGACAAACTGGCCTCTCATCTCTCATCTTTGTGCTTTTGCATTGGCTGTCCTACATGCCTGGAATATATTTCCTCCTCAATTCTACCTCCCTCTCTTCCTTCAGGACTCGGTCAAAGAACCATCTTCCACATGAAGCCTTTCCTTATTGCCTGCAAATGCTAGTGCCCTTGCTCTGAAACTACATTGTATTTAGCTACTTTGTACTTATTTGCATTTATTCTCTTTATATTGATTCTGTATATAGTAATGTATGTTGTTGTCTCCTCTGTCCTTGAGAGTAGGAACTATTTCATTCTTTGTATTTGAATTATTAGATGCTTGTTGATTGAATGGAGATGTGTGGGTCCCCTGGGTCGGAAGCACTCAAGTTGATGATACGTAGATAGATAGATAGTTGGATAGATAGGTAGATCTGTAGATAGATAGATAGATAGATAGATAGATAGACAGACAGACAGACATAGGTATAGCTTCTCTTTTGAGTGTTAAGAAAATAAAAATGAAACAAGCAAGGTTATAGCCTATGAATAGAAGAAACAACTCAGGATAGACTAGCAGGGGATAAAAATAAAGAGGAGGAAAAAGTAAATAAGGCCTTTTTTGGGAAAAGAGCTGCACAAAGAGCCATTCTTCAATTTATCAAAGAATGTGAACAGTCAATTTTCTGAGGAAGAAATCCAAGCTATGAATAGCTATATGAAAAAAATGCTTGAAATCATTACTAATTGGACAAATGCAAATTAAAACAACCATAACATTCTACATCCCACCCATTAGATTGGCAAAGTTGACCCAAAAAAAGGGAAATGGCAAACATTAGAGCAGCTATAGGAAAATAGACACACTGGAGCAACTGTTGGTATAGCTATAAATTGGTCCAGCCATTCTGGAAATCAATTTGGAACCATTCCCAAAAGTTACTAAACTGTACATATCTTTTCAATAACCACTACAATCATGAGGCCTATACCCTTTTAATAGCAATTTAGATTTGAAGATCTTTCCCACTCATTAATAGGTCATGTGACCTGCTTATGTTACAGGAAGCCTAAGTCACCTGTGGTGGGAGTAGATTGTTGAGAGGAAAAGGAAGTTGTGTCACAGGAAATGCTGAGACAGAGCCATTGTGGCTGTTAATGACAGAGCTGAGGTAAAGAAAGTCAACCTCTGATAGATGAGCAGACTATGGTGGCTATCAGTGAGTAAGTTTTTGGCAAGGCCCCAGCATGGGTAGGAGAGGTTTTGGGATGGGGAGGCTCCATGTTGTGATATTGTGTTTTAAGTTCCAGGCTGTTATGATAAAGTAGGCTGACTGGTGGTGGGAGCTGGTAGTTTGGTTATGGGATCTGTTTCTCTGGTGTCTGAATAAATGTTTTACTTCTTCTATCTTCTATATGGAGAGTCTATCATACTTTTCAATACAGAACTATATAGGCATATTCACGATTATCATCAATATTGTGTTTATTGTCTTACTGATACAACCCCAAATAGATCAAAGAGGAAAATAAATCCTATATACAAAAATATTTATATCAACTCTTTCTATAATGGCCAAAAATTAGAAGCTAAGTGGCTAAACAAATTACAGTATATGAATATAATGGAATATTACTATGTAATTTCAGAGGAAACTGGAAAGATCTCTAGGAATTAATACATAGTAAAATGAGTAGAACTAGGAGAACAATTTATACAATTACAATAACATTATAGAAAAACAACTTTGAACAACCTAAGGACTTTAAAAATCTTCAAGAATTCCAAACCCTTATAACTAACTTCTCCTACCTTTTCAGTACTCAATCACTTTACAACAACCAGGTACTCTCTGATACAGTGACAATGACCTTACT
This sequence comes from Trichosurus vulpecula, assembly GCF_011100635.1. NCBI lineage: Eukaryota > Metazoa > Chordata > Mammalia > Diprotodontia > Phalangeridae > Trichosurus > Trichosurus vulpecula. The sequence continues at coordinate 301,394,613 of NC_050573.1, read as the reverse complement.
GTTCATCAAACTAGGTGCTCTTTCTCTCAGCTTGCAGCATATTCTCATGTTGTCTCCTAGACCTACTATGCTCTCCCTCCTCATCTCCACCTCCTGGCTTCCCTGCTTTCTTTCAGTTTTCTCAGCTAAAATTCCACAAAGGCTTCTACAGGAATCCCCTCACAGTCCCTCTTAATTTTAGTGCTTTCTCTCTTGATCATTTCCTATTTATTCTCTACATAGTTTATGTATATATGATTGTTTACATGTTGTCTTCTTATTACATTGTGAATTCCATGACTTCAGGAACTGTCTTTTGCCTTTCTTTGTATCCCAAAAGCTTAACACAGTGCCTTAACACAGTACGTGGCTTAATAAGTGTTTACTGATTGACAACCTGACTCTTATCCAATGCAGTGACAACTTAGGAATCAACTGAAAGAATATTCACGTCTTTTCAGAGAGGGGATGAACATAAAATGCAGAAAGAAGTATATATTTTAGGGCCTGATCAATGCATAAATTGTTTCTCCTTTTTTTACCCATTATGTTTCAAAAAAGTAACTCTTTTTGCCGTCCTTAGATTCCCTTGTCTGAGGTTGTTCATTCAAAGCCTTACCATTCCTGATGGTTTTCCTTAATTTAAAAAATAATCTTCTAAATTTTAAAAACTTAGGTAAAATGGGCATTTCCATATACAAAGAAGACAAAAAAGTATATATTAGACTACATATTTCTGTCTTACACAGCTTGCTTTATTTCAAACTGTTACTTTCAAAAATGTCCTACTTGTCTTTGCTTCTTTCTGGTCTCCCTTCTATTTTCTTCTGTGCATTTTTAAAAAGATGCTTCAATAACCCTCTTTTCTTGCCTTGCTTTGTTTTTGTTTGTGTTTTTTTCTTGCTCCCCATCCTTATCCCCCCTTGACCTCCCACTCAACCCCCAATGGAAAAAGGAAAAGAGGAAACAAAGCCTTTGTTATAAACATGTAGAGTCCAGCAAAACAAATTCTTATATTGGCAGTATCTGAAAACATCTTACTCTGAATCTTGAGTTTGACACTATTTTACCAAAGCCACACTCTTATTTTCATCTTCTATTACCTGATCTTGTTTTCATCCTCTGGAGGTTTCTCTTTTTTTCTTTAATCTAAGTTAGTTGATGTGTTTTCCCTGCATCCACATTGGTCTCTTCAGACAAATCTTGTTTTTCCTCATTATTTAGAATTGTTTTCTTTTGTGTCTTCCAAATTTCAGTCTTGAGCATCTTCTATCCTTCTAGGGCCAACTCCTACTGAAATATTTTACTAGATAGGATTCTACCTAGCTTTCCTCTTAACTCTTTGAAATCTATTTAACTAAAATCTAGGATACATGTCCAACTACTCCCAGATTTCCTTTCTTCTACACATGATTTTATAAATAAAAAGGCAGTAGTATTAAAAATATAATTTAATAAAATTAGTAATTTATAAAGAGAAGAAAAGAAAAATCAATAGAATTAAATGGAGCTCAGGAATGCCACCCTAAATAACAAGTTTGTTAAACATAGACATAATAACAACTATTCAAAAGAGAATGCTAGCAATGAGACAACATACCAAAAATTTGGAGACTCATCAAAAGCAGTTGTCAGAGGGAAAAATAAATATTTATCTAGTAACATGGTTTTTTAAAATAGAAAAAGAGAATTAATGAATTGTATATTCAGTTTAAAAGCTCTAGAATCAACAAATTAATAATAACAAAAGACTAAATATTTACAATTGAAGAAATCTATAAAATGCAAAAAAGTCTATATTAATGATGAAAAGCTAAAGGCTAATTATTTGAAAAGACTGAGAGACTTAATAAATTGTTAGTTACCCTGAATAAAAGAAAAAGAAAATAGTAAGGTTGGCTAATGAACAAAGTTCATTCACAAAAGAGAAGAAAGTTTTTAATTATCAAAACCTATAATGTGCAATTACTTGGGAGAAAAAAAAGAATTTAAAGGAAATGAATTATTACCCGCAAAAAATATAAAATTCCCCAAAATAACAGAACATTAAATGGAAATCCTAAAAAACCCAGTCTCAGAGAATGAAACTGAATAAGCTATAAAGGCTGAAAGACAACTCTAAAATCACCACTTGATCTGAAATCTGGGGCCTGGGTTCAACCAACAAGAATTCATTTAATGCTTCCATTTGAATTGTCTTAGGAAGCTTCTGAAGATCGCCTGGCAGGATAAGGTATCAGACAATGAGGTCCATTCTAGAACTGAACTGCCAAGCATTCAGACTCTACTACAGAGAGCAAAACTCTGATGAGCTGGCCATGTTGTTCAAATGCCAAACTTACTCTTGCCTAAAAGACTATTTTATGGAGAACTCACAGAGGGCAAGTGCTCACATGGTGGTGAGAAGAAGCAATATAAGGATACTCTCAAGGTTTCTCTGAAGAACTTTGGAACTGACTGGGTGACATGGGAGACACTGCCATAGGACTGCCCAGCATGGTGTGCCCTCATTAAAGAAGGTGCTGTCCTTTGTGAGCAAAACAGAATTGAAGTAGCTCAAAAGAAAGATAAAATGAGCAAATTTAGAGAATCCACCCCAAATGTTCACATGTACTGTTTGTGCCTGACCTGTGATGGAGCATTCCAAGCTCTTATTGGTCTGATCAGCCATAGTTGGATACACTGTAACTTGACTCCAGCATAGTGATGTCCTTTTGGTCTTCTTCTAGAATGAAGGACAATAACCAACCAACCAGGCACTGTGATAAGTGCTGGGGATACAAAGAAAAATAAAAACACACTACTTTTCCTCAAGAAGCTCACATTCTCACAGCACAGAAAACATGAAAATGACTATATGCAAAATATATACAGAAGCTCTGAAAGGTAATCTTAGAGGGATATAGGGAACATGGAGGGAAGGCAATGTCAGGGTAGAGTTTTAAGGATGGGACAAGGCCTTCTGCAGAAGGTCAGATTTGAGTTGAGCTTTGAAAGAAGTCAGGAAAGTCAACAGGCAGTGAAAAATCATAGACTGTGGGAATGGTAGCAAGAACACCAGTGTGGTTGGATTATACAGTAGCAGAAGGAAGTAAGGCATAAGAAGACTAGAAATGTAAGAAGAGGAAAAGGTTTAAAGTACACTAAATGACAGCATTTCATATTTAATGCTAGAGTTAACAAGGAGTCACTGGAGTTAATTGAGAACTAAAGTAACATTTCTAGATCTGCACTTTTGGAAAATTACATTGACAGCTAAGCGGAGGATGGATTATTGCAAAGAGACTAAAGGTGAGGAGACCAACCAGACATCTACTGCAGTAGTCCAGGCATGAAATAGAGAGCCTATGCTGACCATCATGATGGTTGAGTAAATAGAGAGAAGGAGATATAGTGAAGAGATGTTGTAAAGGTAGAAAGGATAAGACTTAGCAATATATTAAGGATGTAGATTGAGTGGAAGAGAGGAGTTGAGGAAGTCGCTGATGTTGGGAGCCTGGATGACTAGAAGGATGATGGTATGCTCAAGAGTAATAGAAAAGGTAGGAAGAGAGATAAATTTTAGAGGAAAGATAATAGATTATGTTTTAAACATATTCAGATATACATGCTCTGCCTTTGAAGTTTACTATCTTTGTAACTTGGGGCAAGTCACCTAATCTCCCTGGGCCTCAGTTTCCTCAGATCTAAAATGAAAGAATTGAACCAGTTCTCTCTTTGAATGTGGGTAGCATTTTTCATCGTGGGTCCTCTGGAATTGTCTTGAATAATTGACTTGATCAGAGTAGCTAAGTCACAATTGATAATCCTTATAATATCACTATTACTATGTACAATATTCTTCTGGTTCTGCTCATTTCACTTTGCATCAGTTCATATAAGTCTTACCAGTTTTTTCAGAAGCCATCTTGCTCATCATTTCTTATAGCCAAATAGTATTCCATCACAATCATATACCATGACTTGTTAAACCATTCCTCAACTGATGGGCCTTTCTTCAATTTCTAATTCTTTACCACCACAAAAAGAGATTCTATAAATATTTTTCTATAAATAAGCCCTTTTCCCTTTTCTTTGATCTCTTTAGGATATAGACCTAGTTGTGGAATTGCAGAGTCAAGGGTATGCACAATTTTATAGACCTTTGGACATGGTTCTAAGTTGTTCTCCAGAGTGGTTAGGCTAGTTCATAACTTTACCCTACCATTAGTGTTTCAATTTTTCCACATCTTCTCTAGCATTTGTCATTTTCCTTTTCTATCATGTTAGCCAATCTAATAAGAATGAGGCAGTGTCTCAAAATTATTTTAATCTGCATTTTTCTAATAAGTAATGATTCAGAGCATTTTGGTGTGACTATTGATAGCTTTCATCTCTTCATCTGAAAACTGCCTGTTCATATCCTTTGACCATCAAATAGCCCTTATTTTCATAAATTTGGTTCAGTTCCCTATAAATTTGAGAAATGGGGCTCTTGGCAGAGAAACTTCCTGTAAATTTTCCCCCCATTTTCCTGTTTTCCTTCTAATTTTGGCCACATTAGTTTTGTTTATGCAAAGGCTTTTTAACTTCATGTAATCAAAATTATTCATTTTATTCCCCATGATCTTCTCTATCTCTTATTTGGCCATAAATTCTTCCCTTATCCACAAATCTGACAGGTATATTTTTCCATGCTCCCCTAATTTATTTATATCACCCTTTATGTCAAAATCATTTTTCCATTTTGACCTTATCTTGATATCCAGTGTGAGATTTTGGTCTGCTTAGTTTCTTCTAAACAGCATTTCAGTTTTCCCAACAATTTTTGTCAAATGGTGAGTTCTTAGCCCAAAAGCTTGGATCTTTATCAAAGACTAGACTGGCTATTTACTACAGTTTATTGTGTACCTAATGTATTCTACTGATCCATCACTCTATTTCTTAGCTAGTACCAGGTTATCTTGATGATTATCACTTCATAATATAAAAAAAATTCTTGAGATAAATACAAAGACATAAACCACAAAGAGATTGCTCCAAATCACTAGAAATAAGAGAAATGCAGATTAAAACAATTCTGAGCCTTAACTTCATAGCCAATGAATTGGTAAAGATGGCAAAAGATTGAAACACTCTGTGTCAGAGGGACTATTGGAAGAAGGGTACGCTGGCATACTGGTTAATGGAGCTGTGAATTTATCCAACTTTCATAAAGAGTAACTTGGAATTATATAAAAATAACTAAGATATTTTAAAAAATAATGTGGAATTATTTGGGGAAAAATTGCTAAGATGTCCATACCCTCCGATGCAGAGACAAAAACACAAGAAATATTTCATTTACACTAAAATATTCATAGAGATTTTTATGGTACCAAAGAACTGGGAAAAATGTAGGCACCCATAAATTGGGCAATGGCTAACCTAATTTTGGTAAATGAATGTAATGAAATATTAGTGTGTGTTTAGAAAAGACGGTTATGAAGAATTCAGAAAAAATAAAGAAAGACATATAAACTGATGCAGAGTGAAGCAGACTCTTTAAAATAATATGCGCAATGACTACAAAAACAGGCTAAAAAAATAAAGTACAACTAAATACCATGTGATTAAAATGGCCAAGTACAAAGCCCAGTAGAAAGGATAAGAAAATACAATTTCCTCCTTTCTTTGGGGAAGTAGAGGACTATTGCATGTAGTGTTGCATAATTGTCAATCAGATTGATGCATTTATTAGCTTAACTCTTTCTTTTTAAAATGATTTTTCTCTCTTCAGTTTATTGGGGTGGGGGGAGATCTCATTGGTCAGGAAGAGGTGGTTAGGCATATATTTAGAAATTCATGTGATGTAAAAACAAAAGGTATCAATAAAAATTTTTTAAAAATTATTTTAATACTTCATATCTTTATCTTTATACATGTTTTGAGGAAGGGAAGGGAAAGGAAGAGAAGGGAGGGGAAATGAAGGGAAAGGAAGGGAAGAGGAGGGGAGGAAAGGGGAGGAAATGGGAGGAAAGGGAAGGAAAGGGAAAGAGAAAGGAAAAGAAAGGAAAGGGAAAGGGTAAAAATAAGGGCAAAAGTAAGGGAAAAGGTGAAGAAGAAAGGAAGGTACCTAAATCATTGATGAATCATAAAAAATAGTGATAAATCTATAAAAATTGAACCTGAGAAATTAAACCACATTCCTAATAGAAATGAAGAAGTGAGCCTTTGAAAATGTATGCCTCCCCTTCCTGTTTCTTTTTTGTTTGTTTTTTCATGTGAGTCTGCACTACAGAAAAATCTGAATATATTCACTGGCAGGCAGATGCCAATGTTTTATTAACCTAAATTAGAAGCAGTAGAAGAAGCAAAGGTAAATGGAGCAAAAGATAGCTGAGGCTGACATTATTAACTGTGGGTGGAATGAATTTAATTTTGTGAATAGAATATTCCAATAGAATGTAAATTTTGTGAATAGAATATTCCCCTATGTAGAGGGATTTCAATGCATCAGGTTGTAGATTGGACTACATGCCCTTCCCTTGGTTAGAAGAGAGAAGAGAGGACTGCAGGTAAAGACAAAGGCATGGTATTATCAAGATTAAGATGAATGATCAGAGTGACCAAATAAGGTACATTTAAACTCCAATAGTCATTTTCCAACCACTTCCACATCTAAGATGCTAAGATTCTATGCTTCTTAATGAGCATAAATTCATTTTGAGAAACTGTTTATAAGACTGGTTCATAGGTGTGCTGGACTCAGCTCCTATGGCTTAGGAGAGCCAGTTGTTAAATTATCAGTGTCAGTAATAACACCTCGGAAATTGGCAAATGCTACAAATCAGGGTTTGATTTATTGTTGTTCCAATTATCTAGATTTAAGAAAGTGGTGGAAGAAGGTGTTTACAATGCAGATTAAACAAACTGTGTCATGCCAGACATTTTTAAGGGGAAGCACCAGTTGTTAACATTTACCAACCACATCGACAGTCACCAAACTTTAGCCTAAGGGCCAAATGAAAGTCGTTTTTTTTGTTTGTTTTTACATTTTTAAATGTAATTAAACTTCATTTTAAAATGTAAATACTATTCTTAGCCCCGGGGCTGTACAAAAATAGGTGCAAACCTGCCACCAATCTCTGGTTGGCTACCCATAATCAGTATTATAAATAACACATGCTCCTTACAAAGAAACAAATGTTTAAGTTCAACCAAACTACAAAAACAAATTAGATTATGAGATTCTTGAGAGCAAGGACTGTCTTTTGCCTTTTTTTGTATCCTTAGTGCTATGCAGTGCCTGGCATGTGGTAGGCTCTTAATAAATGTTAATTGATTGGTTGATATATAAAATAGAATGATTTGCTCAAGATTGTTGGTAGAATGACAGAATCTTATAGTTTTAAGGACCATCTGATTTAACCTATACTTAAGCAGGAATTCTCTATATATAATATACCTGGGATTCAATGTGATGATACATATCTGTATTCTTTGTTTCTGGGAAGACTGAGGCTAGTGGATCACTTCAGCTCTGGATTTCTGAGCTGCAATAAGCTGAGTCCAGCCCCAAAATGTTGAACTCTCAGGAGGAGAGAAGAGCATCATCAGGCTAGGGGCAAACTGTCTAAAGCAAAAATGGAATAGGTCAAAACTCCGTGGCTGACCAATAGTGGGGTTGGGCTACTGAGTGGCAGCTGCCCTTCCAGCCCAGAAAAGATAGGGAGACCCAGTCATAAATAGGAAAAAAAATCTCTAACACATGAGATCCTCTAATTGGAAGATAGAACCATATGCGCTAAAACATCCATTTAAGGAAGGGGGCCTAAGATAGTCAGCTCCTCTTCCCACCAGCTACATTGTTTTTGGACTTTTTTGGATTTCCCCATCATGCTGCCTCAATGGCTACCTTTTTCTGCTCTCCATCCCAACCCCATTTCAACTTCTTTTTGTATATTGTCCTTCCTCCATTAAATTGTAAGCTTCTTGAGGGTAGGGACTTTTTTTATTTGTATTAGTGCCTGGCACATAGTAGGCACTTAAGATATGTTTATCGACTAACTTACTGACAGATCCTTGGGGCTGGAACTCTCCTACAGGAAATTCTTCTCTCAAATTGTTACCTTTAAATCTAAGACTTGATTGCTGGAGGGTACATTCAGTTATACCTCTGCTGGTAGCAAGCTGACAAGTAGAAGCCTTCACTTTCTGATCAAATTGGAAGTAATAGAAAGAAATATACATTGCCTGAGAGAAACAAAGATCTGTGCCTCCTTCAAAAATGTTGCCTGTCTGAATCATTTTCAAATACTGTAAAAGAAAAATTATCATATGATAATAGACTTAGTGCTGAAGGGTTCTCAGAGGTTGTCTATTCCAACCCCCTCGTTTTATAGATAAGGAAACTGAAGCCCAGAGTGGCTAAGTGATTTGCATTAGGTCACACAGTACTAAGTGGAAGAGCTGGGAATACACATACACATCATGTGACTCTGAAACCAGTGATTTTTTGTTTTGTTCTTTCCACAGCACTGAAGCTGCTTCGCGGGTAATTCTGAAATACTTTATACATGTTAATTATTACCATACAGTACCACAAGTATGGGTGAAAATGGATAACTGAAGGCCATGTGGCCCATGATAAGTAAAAAACATTTTTTTAATCTAGTGAATGAATTTTAGATTAGCTAAGAGTTGGGCATAAAAATGAAATTCCATGCTATAAGTGGATTAGTACGGGACAATTTGGATTGTTCTGTTGTGGGTTTTGTTTTTGGTTTTTTAATATTTAACTTAAAAAGTACCTCCTAGATACTTGGCTAGGGAAGAGATACCAGAATTCAGCTGTGGATAAAACAAGTAAAGGAAGAAGGGTGGAATATGGATTCCTAAAAGAATCACAAGATTCATTTTCCTAAAATGTGTTAACTATCTCTCAGTAAGACTCATTAAATTAACAAACATTTATTCTGCACTAAGAATTTTTGGAATGTTGTGGTTCTAAGGGCAAAAGAAAGCTTAAATAAGACATACTCAGTCCCTTTGTGGAGTTACAACCTAAAATTTTACTATGTCTAATCAAATTTAGTTCTTACTGCACCTCAAAACTATCTATCATCTCTAGCCAAAATCAGTTCCTTTGTGTTTCCTCCAACTTATAATGATAAATAGGTTAAGCCTAGGGTGAGTAATAAATGAAAATTAGTAACATTAACAATGCTTTAAAATTACAAAATATTTCACACATTATCTCATTTGAGTCTCAAAGAATTTTGTTAATAAGATAAAGAAAGGATTATTATGCCCATGTTATAGATGAAGAAACTGAGGTTCAGTGCAGTTAAGAGATTTGTATTAAGTCACAAACGAGCAGGTTATAGACTCAGGACTTAAAACCACTTTTTCTAAGTCACCACTCTTTCCGCTACACCAAAGCAAGACATCAAAAGCTGAGCCGATCTGATAACTCCATTCTGGCCGCCCAAGACCAAAAAGAGTGGTCATGAATCAGCCAGAGCAGTGAACAGGCACTTATCCCAGACTGAAGACAGCTGCCAAAAACCTCAGATCTGAAAAAAACATATGCACTATTTATGACATCAAACAGTAACAGAAACATTTTGCTCTATTGCTTTCCGTTCTCCCCTCCCACACTACCCTCTGCTTCAGGGCTTCCTGCAACACTAGTCTATCTCTTCTCTCTGTACCTTTGCACTGGCTGTCCCCCATACCTGGAATGCCCTCCCTCCTCATGTCCTATGATCTTGAAATCTATGGCTTTCTTCAAGATTCAGTTCAAAGGCCACCTTCAGCAAGAGTCTTTCTTGATCACCCCACTGCTACTGCCTTCCCCTCTAAGGTTACCTTATATTTACTTGGCCTATGTCTTGTATAGAGGCAGATAAGTGACAGAGTGCTGGACCTGGAGAGAGGAAGACTAGAATTCAAATCCACCCTCAGACACTTAGTACCTCTAAGACCCTGGACAATTCACTTGACCTCTATCTGCCTCAGTTTCCTCAATGGTAAAATGGAGATAATATAAGCACCTACATCCCAGCATTATTGTGAGATTAGAATGAGATAATATTTATAAAGCATTTATCAAATCTTAAAGTGCTATGTAAATGATAGCTATTAATATTATTATTGTGTACCTTTTTATGTGCATATTATCTCCCCCCCATTCAAATATAAGCTCCCTGGCAGCAGAGATTGTTTCCTTTTTGTTTTTATATCTCCAGTATTTAGCATAGAGTAGGCACTTAAAAAATGTTTATTGATCAATTGAAAGGTCGTTTGATTCAGCTGCTTCATCACATGAATCACAGCCACAATATTGAATGTTAAACGATGGTTGCATTTCACAGACTTCTTAAATGTCCAGTGTCTTTAAGCCAAAGCTTCTTATACACACACACACACACACACACCCCATCCCAAGTCCAGAATACAACAAAGGGTAGACTTTGCAGGTTAAATCTCGTCTTCAAATAGTACTATTCTTCTAGGAGATGAGAATTCGTTGTTAGTTAGAAGACTGTTTTAGAAAAATGTAGTGAAAATTAACTTATATGTTAGTTGCCAGAAAAAGGCAGTTACAAACATATCTCAGCATTAAACCTCTAGTATTTACTATTTTCCAATTCAGTTGTTCTGATTTACCAAAAATTAGGAAATCCTTTAGAAAGAGAGAGCATGTTAACACATCAAATGTGTTTGGAAAAAGAGAGCTTTCTTCCCAATGAACACTTACATAATGAATTCCTAAATATGCTATGAATATTAATGTATTTTAGAGAGTGTTAAATAATTAGTTATTTTTACATATTAATTTGGCTGATGAACATATCTAACCCATGGTTTACTAATCTAAAGCAGATTAGAATATTTTTTTCCCTTCTGAAATCTGAGCAAGGAGTTCCATGACCATTTTGCAAAATTAATACTTTGCAAAGCATTCCCTAGTGGAAAGCTCTTAACACTACAGTGGTACCAAGGAGGATATGAATCTAGACAAGTCTTATTTTGTTTTCTTCTCTACCTCTACTCAGAGTTTTAAAAGTTTGGTTCTCATACCATAAATCAGGCCTGCACAACAAACAGCCTGGGGGCCACAACCCACCAAAGGATTTTGGGTGGTTGTCATCACCATGATGGTTGGTTGCCTCGGGTCACAAGACGACTACTATCCAATGTCTTTTGGCAGGCCACAAGTGGCCCACAAGGCTGTATGTTGTGTAGACCTGCCATAAATAAACAAAACCAGCATTTCACTGAGTAGCATCTAGAGTCAAAACAACTGGAAATAAGTTGCATTCCATTTGTCAGAATAAGAAGAAGCCTAGCAATGGGTAATCACATTAGAATATCATGAACATTAATGTGCTTCCAATATAAATATTAAAATGACATCAAACAGTAATGAAAACATTCTGCTCCACTGCTTTCCTTTTCTGAATACATGTAACTGGTCAATTCTTAAAATGAATTTAATGCTTAAGAGAATTTATTATAAAATCGGTGATAGTCAAATGAGCATGTTTACTACAAGAATATAATAACACATACCCCACACAATTAAATTACTATTGAGAATCAAAATCCAAATTAGTATAACAGGTTTTCTTTTTTCTTTTCCTATATAACTGAAAAATATTTGGACATTTCTGTATTTATATTCCAAAAGAGGAATTTAATTTCCAGGACTGTATTTTCCTTAGATATCCTTTGACAGAACCTTGAAATTTATTCATCTGACAATGAGGAAAAATTTCCATCATTCTTCTCCCACGGCTTGTTCACTCTTAGGTTTTCAAACAGGGAACTTAAGAAATGTTTACTTGATCCTACTCCTTTGTTGAGAAGAATTGAGAAAGGGAAAACTAGTACGCTTATTAGGAAACTTCTCCAACACTGTTCTTCCCACCCTGCAGCTATCACTGGAAAGGATTCATTCTCCATGGTGCTCAGTTAATTGTGATTAGATTATGATCAAGACTGCTACATATATAATCTTACCTTCTATGAAGTTCTAGAGAATTAGCAACAGCTCAAAATAAAAAAAAAATGATGATTGGCTTGAATTTAACTAAACCTTTTTCTAAGAACTCTTCCATCTGGCTTAAAGACTACATTCCTTCCTTATGTCCTATTCACTAGTCACTTGAGGTTGGACAGACATAGCTACAGCCCTCAGTACTTTGAATACCTGTGGGCTGCATAGTAGTTATGTGGTCCTCCTCTCATCCATAAAATACCATTGCTTAGACCTTACCTTCCTATGCCAATATTGATTGAGCCCCAAAGTCTCACGACAACCATTCTCTCATATTCTTCATCCTCATGGAGAAGCAACATAGTCATCTAAAGGAATAGCTGAAGGAGACAACCTTTTCCTCTGGAAGAACTCCAGTTATTTACCAGCAAGGAGGTTTCTTCAAAGACATATTGTCCCTGGCAAATATAACATATATAAAAATTTCTTCTTTCTTTTTCAATAATATAGACTTAACCCATTTTAGCACCTAGATTTTCTGCCTAATTCTCAAAAAGGCAAGTCAAAATTAAGTAAAAAACTTGTAACAAGATAGATGGCCAAGTGAGAGGTTATATTTAAGCCTATCCTCCCTCCTCTTCATCATTTCAAAACAGAAAAATTACCTAAATTACCTAAAGACCACCAAACAAAACGGAAGGAAATCACAATATTGATGAATTAATATCTCTGGGAATGGGGCTCAACAGCTCATAATCTCTCAAACAAAGGGGTAAGGTCAAGGGATAATCTAGAAGCACAATCTTATCTGTATTTGTCAAAAGAAACAAGGCTCTTATCTTTTAGGAGTCTTGCCTTGTATGATGGTCAATGAGGAGAGAAAAAGGAGAGAACATTTATAGGCAAAACACACGGAGTATCAGATTCCACAAGTGAGTAAAGGAAGGAAGGGTGGGGGAGGAGGGCACATTATTATTTCTTGAAATGGTGGACCAAGGAAGAAATTCTTTCCATTTAACTTTGAGAAATGGCTGTGGTTCCCTCAGGAGCTAGGGTGTCATGCCTACTCCTTGTTCTACACCAACTTATGGTCTGGTCTCTAATGAAAGCAGTAGGCTAGGCTCCCTTTTTTCACACTCTTTGACTAATCAAAGTGCCACAACAACATCCTAAGGGTATTTTTATTTATAGTTTTATTATATATTATATTTTTATATTTTATATTCTTTTAGGTAATGGTGGACATTTAGGGTTTCCCCTAAAAGGAGGAGGAGAAGATACTCAATATGCAATTGGAAATAGACGTGGGACTGGTAATCATTCCTTTACCAAAAAAAAAAAAAAAAAAGAATGAAAAAAAGAAAGAAATGTTAAACCCTAACAGAATGACTTAAAACAAGATTCAATAACTGATCTTTTAACTATTGATATAATCCACTGGGAGGTTGCTACTTAAATATTTCAGAACATAAATATATCATTCTGTAGAACTGAAAATTCAGCATTTTATATCTCACCTAATTTCTGTACTTCCAAACAACTCTTGCTATATATCTGTTAAGAAAATGGACAGGCTTGGGCCAATCTTCATGTCAATGGCTGTCCTCTCTAAAAGTACTATAATGGTTGTTAGAGACTCCTTCCCCACTTCCACTCTACTCCAAACTGATGGGACTCAGGACCATCTGACCTCTTGAACTCAAAAGGTCTTTTCTAAGCCTAATCACGTTTATCTGGAAATAGATTTATTCGTTTGCCTAAGATCAGCAAAGAACAAACACAGAAAGGGCAGCTAAAACCTAGGCTCAGCCACGCCCAGGCTGGACATATATTTTAGATGTCATGTGTTCATTGCCACATGGAGGCCAACGCAGAAGTTAGGTAGAAAGAAGCTCAAAAGAGTGCTGACATGATTCACAACCAGAAAGGAAGAAACAGGATAAGTGGGCAGCTGTTCTCTTTTATACATCCATTAAGTCACTGATTTTTTCAGCTAAACAGGAGTCTCTTTATCACTACAAAAAAAAGATCTCTTTAATCCCTGAGTCCCAGGTGGCAGAAAGTAGATTCCGAAGTTTCCATATAGTCAACCAGAATTATGAACAACAACTCTGAGCATGTCCCTTAGGATAACCCCTTTAGGCTGAGAAGATTAAAATTGATCCTGTACCATTTTCTTATTGATCCTATTTATAAGCAATTGATTTTGTCCTTTAACTGCTTTTGTCCTGTAATTGCTTAAGTCCTGGATCTTTGTCTCTGAACTTAGTTCAAAATTCAGCTGGTTAAGTTTAGGGCTAAATTTAGAAATCTACCTCTCTTTGTAATCACTGATCTATTCTTGCTTCAAGAAATTCAGCTTAAATCTTGGGGGATGCATGTGAACGCAAGGGAGTCAGGTCTAGTATCATTACACTACCACACTGTCCTTCAAGGATGTCTGTTTTGCTGTCCAAAAAGTCTGGGTCTCTATATTGCAGATGAACTCAAACAATGAGCACTTCTTAGTATGAGGAAGAAAGGAGGGGGTTACTGATAGCCCCTCATTACCAAACTTCCAACCATTCATATTGTTCCCTGTGCCTCAGCTCTACTGTACCCTATATCCTCCACCCCACGATGTAACCTACCCTGTTCTGTTCTTTGTTCTGTGCTCCCTCAAAACTTATAAAAAAGGAGGTGTCCTCTTGCTTGGGGTCTTTGGTCAGAGGCAGATTCATTTACCCTTTTATTGGCAGATTGCATGCCCCTGTTAATAAAATGATATCTTGCCCAGAAAAATGTACCTCACCTTACCACTTTATTAAATTTCACACCTGACAAGACCAATTTAACCTCATTATACCAAGAGGTAAAATAGTGAGGGAGTGGTAGATAGGGGAGAATTATGAACCATACTCTTATCTGAACTGAGCAAAAGAAATGTGGGGTAGCATGGAAGAGAGCAAGAATAAATAACTATATAAATGGAATCAATGAATTTGAACATGAAATGAACATTAACGGGGGAGGGGGTATCTGTGGAAGAGATTAAGATCAGATTACTTCAAGCAAAACAAATCAGAAAGACCCAGTACTGATTGTTTTGGAAGAAAATAAAATACAGAATGTGATGGAAAGAATCACAAATTCACTAATAGTATCCTTGAATATAAATGGACTCATTCTTAAAACAGTGACAGAACAGATAAGAAAACAGAACCCAACAATTTACTTCATACAAGAAACACTTAAAACACAAAAGATACACAGAAAGCTAAAAACTGGGGTGGGGTGAGTGAGGTTAGAATAAAATGTATTATGTTTTAGAAAAATCAAAAAAAAATCAACAGTTGCAATCATGAAAACAATGAGCATATTAATAATACAACTTAACAAAAATATAACATGCATCCAAATTCAATGGATGCCCAAAAAGTATTCTACAAAATATAACACTCATTTATGTTTCCAAAGGAAAAAAATAGAATGGTTGGACTTTTCCTTAATTTGATCAAAAACATTTATCTAAAACAAAGAACTACCATTATCTGTAATGTCAAATATCAAATGTAAAAAGTTTCCCAATAAATATCCAGGATGAAGAAATAATGATCTCTGTCTTCACTATCATTTGATATACTGCTAGAAGTACTAAGTACAGAAATAAGAAAAAATAATAAATTAAACGAATGAGCATTGGCAAATGAGATAAAATTCTCAATCTCTATATCTGCATATGATATACCAATTGTATAGAAAATCCTAAATAATCAATGAAAAAATTGATCAGGACAATAGTTTCAGCAAAAAAGTAAAATATATAATAAATGCACAAAATTATCAATGTTTCTATACATTAAAAATAGAAGCCAAGAAAAATATACACAGAAAATCTATTTACAGTAATTGCAAGATACATAAGGTATCTGGGAATTAACCTACTAAAATGATAGCAGCAACATCTGGTGGCTAGAAGTTCAACTATGCAATCTGGATGACAAGCTCAAGTTTTTCCTGGAACTTATTAAATATATATTATTGGACAAATTTCCTAACTTGTCAGGGTTCCTAAAGAAACCTCTAAAATTATAAGTTTTAGATGAGTTGCTAACCTATATGAGTACCTTATCTACTAAGAGTTAGCCACACTAGTGAAATCAGAGGTCTGAACCTATTATTCCATTTACTTAGAAACACACAGGACTTATATAAATGCAAGTACAAAAAAAAATTTACAGAAATAATGGAAGAGCTGAGTAATTGCAGAGAGAGGGAGAAGAGGGGGAGGGAGGGAGAGCACTGTGATTTCATTTATATAAATGGTTGCATATTTCCCCTCCCACATAGTTTTAAAGAGTCGATCAATAGTCAATAAACATTTTTAAACTCCTACTTTGTGGTAGGAACTGTTCTAAGCACTGGGGATAAATATAGCTGGAAGTTCTGAGCCCTCTATAAAGGGAGGCTGTGGGAGGCGTTTTTGATTTGCCCTCCAGCCCTCCAATCAGAGCCAGGGAAAGCAACTGACAGTACAGACAGAGGTGCTGAGTATCAAAGCTGAAGCAATCTCCATGCTGTTGAGATTTCTGGTGATGATCTTGTCCTAGGGGAAGCATAATGTCCAAAGAGTTCAAGGAGGAAACCAAGCAGAGCAGCTGGTGGGAAATAAAGATGGTTCCTTGGAGCAATAAGATTGAGTATTTTGCTCAACACATAGTCAATATGTGTCAGGGCCAGGATTTTTAACCCAGATCTTCCTGGATCCAAGGCCAATTCTCTATTCACTACCCTACGTTGCCTCTCGATTGGAGAAATATTCAATATTAATCACTGGACCTCAACAGAATAACAAAAATTATAATGCTACCTCAATATATAGGTTTGAGGTTCAGTCATGTCCAACTCTTTCTGGTCCCATTTGTGGTTTTCTTGACAAAGATAATGGAGTGGCTTGCCATTTCCTTCTCCAACTGATTTTACAGATGAGAAAACTGAGGTAAACAGGGTGAAATGACTTCCCCAGGGTCGCATAACTAGGAAACGTCTGAGGCCAGATTTGAATTTACGAAGATGAATCCAATGCTCTATCTACTGCACCACCTAGCTGCCTAGTCCTTCGTTACCACTCACCTGATCTATTGCAATAGCCTTCAAAATGTACTCCCAGATTCAAGTCTCTCTTCACTCCAATCCATACTCCATGAAGCTGACCCTTCTGAAATAATCTCAGGGACATTTCAGGTACCCGAATACACTTTGGGAATCACTGATCTAGTCTACATATGTACCAATTCATATGTGTGTATATGTTTATATATACATTTCTATGTATTTTTACATGTTGTATCTCTTATTAGAATGTAAACTCCTTCAGAACAGATATTATTTTTGCTTTTTCTTTGTGTCCTCAGTATTTAGTATAATACCTGATACATAATAGTGGCTTTATAAATGCTTATTATTTGATTGGTTATTGATTGACAATATCCAGGTTCTTCATCATCCTAGTCTCCCTCCTCTGGAATACTTCTAGATTATCAAACTCCTTATTAAATTCTGGTGCACAGAACTAAACACAATGCTCCAAATGTGAGCTGACCAAGACAAAGTACAGTAAAAACTATCTTTAAGTTTTTGTTTTCCAGAACTATGGCTCTTATAATGCAACTCAAGTTCCCATTAGCTTTTTTGGCTCTTCTGTCACATTCATTGACTCATAATATGTCTGTGGTTCACTAAAACTTTCAGATCTTTGTCACACTAACTGCTTTCCAGGTGTACCTAACTTCTTGTATTTCTCAAGTTGATTTTTTTAACTCATGTGAAACTATATGTTTACTCTGATTGATTTTCACCTTTTTAGAGTCATTCTGATGTTCTAGCGAATACCTTTTTGTATCCTGATTCTGTCATCTAGTATGTTAGTTATCTCTCCCAGCTTAGGATCATCTGAAATCTTGATAGGCAAAGCACCTTTACATTTCCTAGGTGATGGATATTGTTGGTTCCTAAGTACAAAGGTTAAAGCATTTATCTTTCCTTTCAGTCCACAAAAGATAAACTACAAAACAAAAAAGTTATTTAGCACAATCACTCCATTGGGAAGAGTTGAGCTGGCTTACTTTTATGGATAAGATCTATTGGGTGAGGGTTGTTTATTGAGATGTGGTCAACGTATCTAAATTAAATGTATTGATAAAGAAAAACTGTGTAAGTCTTTCATGAGTTTCTTTGGTATAGTCCTGTAATGAGGTACAGGTCCTATCCAGCAATCCATAGGCCTGGAAGAGACATGAAACAGGTCTAAAAGCTATGTAAAGGCTATGATCAGTAAAAATTGAAATACTTAATATCAGATCTGCCAGTGACAATACGTTTGGTGGGGAGAGAATTGAAAAATCTTTTACTGGTAAGTACAAGTACTTTTTTGACTAGCTTGGCATTTGTGCAGAATGGATACATACATGATAAGATTGGAGGACAAAATGAATTTGATCTTTCTACTTTTAAAACTAAATATAGTTCAAATGAATAAATGAATGAGAAATTGAGACAAGGAAATAAAACATCTCTAGAGGACTCAACTGTTTTTTTCTTTAGGACAAGGCCCTCTTCAGTTTCTTCAAACCTGCTTTCTGTCCAAATTAATTCTGCTGAGCTACAAATAGGTTACACCATGTAACAACAATGCTGCTAGCAGCTGCTGTGGGGGTGCAAGACCAACAACACCAGCACACAGAAGGGCTGCTAGCACAGGTTCTTTGATCTGCTTTTCTAAGGAAAGCAACTTTAAGGGGTTAACAATCTTACTTTAACTAAACATACATATACCATTCACTTAGTTCAGGGGGAAAAGTCAGCACCCTGAACTTCAGAGCAAATACAAACAGAAATTACAAACAGAGACAATATAAACAGATCAACATTTCTGTCTAACCAAATCACAATATATAGTTAGGCTGCTTCAACGACTTACCCAGAGTCTTGTCGCCAATACTCTTTCAATGAGTGTGCCCCCAAAGGCAAAACACCAACCTCAGAGCTCTTGTACCCTGTTCAGGGCCCTGAGGGCTCAGAGCCTACTTAGCAAAAGGTGTGGGGCTTGCAGCCTGGGGGCTCACAGCTAGTTAGTGAAAGGGTATGGGCCTGCCTCTAATCTGGCCTCCCTTTGTTGGCCCCACTTGAGGCCTATCCGGTGGGTGGGAAAGATCTTTCACTTACAGACTAGCTTTACACGCCATGAATAAAACACTAAAACTGTCAGTAGTTTGGAATACTGCGGATTTGGGAAGAGAAAAGGGGGAGGTGGGGAGACTAGTATTGTCTGGATACTAACAGAGGATAAAGGAATGTGAAACACATAATCAGATTCTTTTGCTTCAAGTAGGAAAGACTAGGATGGCAAATATATTTTCGGTAAGTAAGGAGCAAAGAGAATTTCAGTCACTTGCCTAGAGTGTGCAGAAATTCAGCCAATAAAAATGTATCAGGCATCTACTATGTGCTGGGCACTGTGCTAAGTGCTGGTGATACAAAGTAAATACAGTCCCTGTATTCAAAAAGCTCCCAATCTAAAAGAAGATACAATATGAAAACAACTATGCACAATCAAGCTTTATTCAGTATAAATTGGAAATAACGAACAGAGGGAAGACACTAGAATTTAGGGGCATCAGGAAAGGCTTCCTGCAGAAGGGACACTTCAGCTGGGACTTGAAAGAAGTCGGGGGAGCCAGGATGTAAAGATGAGGAGGGAAAGCGCTCCAGGCATGAGGCACAGTCAGTGGAAATGCCTGAGTTAGGACCAAAGAATACACGGTAGAATGATAAAGGATGACAGAGAGAAAGCAAAGCTGCTCAATTTTTTTTTGCTTCTGTTTTCTCTGCCAAAGAAAATGATCGTTGGTCTATAAAAGACAGAGCAGATATAGCTAATAGAGAGCTGGTGTACAAGATAAATCGGGGTGGAAGTAAGGGCAGAATAAGAGAGCACCTAGCTGCTCTTGATGAATTCAAGTCATCAGGGGCAGATGAGTTACAATCTCAGGACTGAAAGTACTGAAGGACATGACTGTGAAGTCATCGTCAGTGATCTTTGATTCTGGAGAACAGAACACTTGCCACAGGATTGGAGAAGGGCAAATGTTGACCTGATTTTCAAAAAGGGTTAGAGAAAAAAAATTGGCAACTATAGGCCATTGAACTTGACTTTAATCCTTGGGAAAATTCTAAAAAGTATTATTGGATGGTTGTTAATATCATGAAAAGAAATCAGTGATTGCAAAGAGGCAACAGAACCTCATCAAAAACAGGGTGTGCTGGACTAACTTCAATTCCTTTCTGACGGAGTTGCTAGACTGATCGTCATAAAAATTCTGTAGATATAGCATACCTAGATTTTAGCAAAATATTTGATAATTAACTCATAAAATAGGTGGCACAGTGAATTAAGCACTAGAATGGAGTCAGGAACACATGAGTTCAAATCTGGCTTCAGACACTTACTATTTGTGTGACCCTGAACAAGATATTTAACTTTCGTCTGCCTCTGTTTCCTCATCTGGAAAAATGGGGCCCACAATGGCACCTACCTCCTAGGGTTGTTGTGAGGACAAAATGAGATATTTGTAAAGTACATGGCAGAGTGCCTGGAACATAGGAAGTACTTAATGTTTGTTCCCTTCTTCCTTGTTGAAAAGATAAAGAGATGAAAGTCAGACAAAATATTATTATATAGATTTGGATATGATTATATAGCTCCCCTCAAAATGTGTCCAATAATGGTTTGATATCAATTTGGGAAGAGATGTCTAGAGGAGACTGGAATAGATGAATATTGAGCCTTATGCTAGTTAAATTTTTAATCAATGATTTTGATAGTTATAAATAGCATGCCTATCAAATTTGCAAATGACACAAAGTCATGAAAAAATTGAGAAAGATCTTGAGATTCCATCATAAGATGGAATTCAACATGGAATAATATATATTAAAGTCTTACACTTGGATTGAAAAAATCAACTTGAAAAATACAAAATAGGGATATGTCTGGACAACAGTTTGTCTTTAAATTATCTGTAGATTTTAGTGGATATTGGCAAGATGAATATGAGTCAAGAGTTTGAAAGAACAGGTAAAGAATCTAATCAGATATTGGGCCACATCAAGAAGTGGCTTCCAAGAATAAGGAAATGACCAGACTACTTCCCAAGTGCTGTAAATTCTAATCACAAAAATTTAGGAAGGAAATTATGCATTTAAAGAACATCCAAAGAAAGGAAACCAGGATGATGATGGGTTCGTGACATATAAAGATCATCTAAGGATCTGCAGTATTTTTAGCCTAGAGTAAGGAAGATTCAGGGACATAGTTATTTTCATGTAATCAAAAGGCTGTTATATATAAGCAAGAGGGCAAATGGTGTATAACTACTATTTTTGCACTGAGGTAGGAGGAAAAGTTATTTTCTCAAAGAAAGAGTATTGGTGGGAGCATTGGAGGACTAAAAACAGAAAATAAAGTATGAAATACATGTTTCAGGGAATATATACAGTCAGCAATGGAAAAAAGAAAGCATTACTATACAATGGAGTTATGTGTGGGAACTTTGTACCAAAAAGGCACCAGAAATAATTATGGATGGGTCACGTAAGCTCTCAGGGCCTCAGCGCTTTTGTGGTAAAATCAGAGATTTGGACTAGTTTGAGGTTCTTAGCCCACAGTCAATTAACTTGTCATTTTTTAAACATTTTGGTAATTATTTCAATATAACTGGTTTCCTTTGTAATCCTATACATTATGTGCAGTTAATCATCATTCAGAAAAGAGCTCCATAAGATTCACCAGACTTCCCAAGGAGTCCATGACAGGAAAAAAAAAAAAACCTGACCTATCTTATCTCTAAGGTTTCTTTCAACTCTAAAATCCTACGACGCTAAGATCCAACATGGGATATTTGATGACTCAGTATACGCTTAAGTCAAGCTTTCAATCTCCCAGACAAAGGAGACTCTATAATGGAGGCTGGTAGAATGGTAGCTTTACAGCAAATTTTTTAATTTAACATTTTTCAA
The DNA here is from genome assembly GCF_011100635.1 of Trichosurus vulpecula. Lineage (NCBI taxonomy): Eukaryota > Metazoa > Chordata > Mammalia > Diprotodontia > Phalangeridae > Trichosurus > Trichosurus vulpecula. The sequence goes on along the minus strand of NC_050573.1, from coordinate 301,372,613 downwards.
TTAACAAGCACTTAATTTTCTTTCCCTCTGATCTCCCTTACCACGTTGAAAGAAAGAAAAGAAAAGCCCTTGTAACAAATATGTATAGCAAAACAAAACAAATACACAAAAATATGTATGTCTCATTCTGCATCTTGAGTCCATCACTTCTCTATTATGAAAACTATTGCTATGAGGTCAGCCATGAAGAGCTTTTATTCAATGAATCAATTTATTTCTTTTGATGATCATGAACATTAAGAGGGTGACTCAAAATAGATGACTCCTATCCACTCCTCTTCAGATATCAGAAGTCAGACAAGACATGCCAGCTTCTATTTCACATCAAGAATTTTTCAAATGTTGCCTTTGCCAAAGAGACTTGGGAAATCTGGGTAGAAAACTCAGCTGCCATTGATACTCATCTAGTATGACTCCGACAGTAAGCAACTCCCAACTCAAAGAGTACAAGGCCTGTGAGGAATAGATAAAACCTTGATTTGACTAAGTGAGGACTTTCTAAATTCATGGGCGCTACCAGCTATGTAGCAGCAGACAGCAAGAACCATTGGCAAATGATTGCCTTCTTCACCTTAGAATGAGAGGAAAACTATTCTCCTTCAGGAAACTTTCTAGCACAGGCTGCAGATTTAGTTGATCCACCTTCAGAGTGCCTAGTTTAAACAAGCCTGTTCAGCTACAGTTTGTAATTATTTATAAAAGAAGAAATGACCGAAAAGAGCTAACATGTAAGCTAGATCTAATTCAACAATTATACATTTTTTAAAGAGCAAATAATGGATTAGGGGTGGTGATACATGCCTAGGATTCCTGCTCCTGAGGAGGCTGAAGCTGATGGATGGCTTGAGCTCAGGAGCTCTGAGCTGTAGTTAAACAAATTGCATGTCCACACTAAGTCTGGCACCAATACAGTGAGGGTTCAGGAGTAGGGGCGTTAAGACTGCTTAAAGAATGGAAAATTAGCCCAGGTCAGGAACAGAGCAGGTCAAAGCTTCTGAGATGATCAGCAGTAAGAGGCTACTGTACTTTCAATCTGAGAGAGACAGGGAAATCTAGTCTAAAAAAAAAAAGGAACAGAAAAAGGCAAGCTATGTGCTTACCATGGGCAGGCAGGCTCTATGCCAGGTGCTGGGGATACCATGACAACAATAAAACAGTGCTTGTCTTTGTGGTAAGAGAATTTTTGGCTTCAGTTTCTCACTGCCATTTACTTAAGATGAGCAGGTCATGTGACTAGCTATATAGTTCCAGAATTAATGGTTAGTTTGCAAATTCCAGCTATATTCCCAGTGTTTGCTCACTAATATCCTGTTTTAATTTGATATGGATCTTCCCTTTCTGCTCTCTGTTCTGATGTGAAAATCATTACCTTCTTCCTTTCCTAAAACTAGATTGTGCCTATCCCGACTGTGTAACTAAAGTCCATAGCAATTGCTGAAAACTGCTGCTCAAGCCCTCTATTTTTTGTACACAGTGAGTCTGTGCTCTGAGCATATATATAGTACTGGCAGTAGTACCTATCAGCAAATGTGAACAATGGTTGTATCACCTTTAAGGACCTTGCAGTTTATTGAGGGAAACAACATCTATCCATGTGAGTATATAACATATAAGGATGTAGATATAGATATAGATATACACTTGTGTATCTGTATACATAGGTGCATATGTGTATATATATGTATATGTGTATATGTATGTGTATATATGTGTATAGTTTTTCTTTTTTAGATGAAGGGAATGATTATTTAGAGCTAGGAGGATCAGAAAAGGCCTCCTGCAAAAGTTGGCCCTTGAGATGGAGAAGGCTCTCTCCACATGGGGTATCATGCCCTTACCTGAGGATGCTCTCCCCAAAGGAAGGTAAATTTTGAAGGCTGAAACCTACCTAGATATCTTGGGGTTTACTGGCTAGATTTTCTCTTTAAAGACCTTGCCTTAAACCCAATTTACTCTGGCTTTCATTGATTGGCCAACAATGTGTCCCTACCCAAGCACAATTTAATGGTTGTCTTCAAATGAATGTAAAAAGTGATTTTTTTTCTCCTTTGGCCAGAAACCCTGAGAGCCTTCCCCTCCCAGTTTGATTTTTTTTTATTAAAGGGGCCATCCCTTGGCTCACTTCTTAAACAGCCCTAATCACTAAATGAGCATTGTCTCAGTCAAAGTGAGAACACTGAAAGATCTTAGCTGAAAAAGGCCAAGGTTTCTCATTGCATCTTGGGCCATCTGCAGTCGTCCTAATCTATATCTGGCCACTGGACCCAGACGGCTCGAGAGGAGAAAATGAGGCTGGTGACTTTGCACAGACCTCCTTCACTTATATCCAATTGATTTGAAAGTCATGGCGTCATCTTCCTGATATTATGGTCCTCTTCTTAAACAAAGGACAAAAATCACAACCTGCAGGTAAACTACCAATTCTAAGAGTCATGGTGTCCAAAATGTGGGGGGATGATATCTCTTCCCTAGTTCAAAATATACCTAGAGTATTATATTCAATTCTAGTTGCCACATTTGAAGAAGAGGTTTGATCTACCAAAGCATGGCCAGAGTCAGAAAAACAGGAGGTTGAGAGAACTAAAACTGTGAAATATGAATATAAGTCAAAGAACTGCTGATGATTTCCTAGGAAAGAAAATAATATCATAGATTTTTAATACTGGAAAGGACCTTAGAGATCATCAAGTCTAGCCCCCTCAGTTTTCAAATAAGGAAACTGAGGTACAGTTTTAAGATGAGTAACTCTGAGGCACAAAATTTTTTTTTTTGTTTTTTTTGTTTTTTTTGTTTTTTTTTTTTATTTTTTTTTTCCTTTATTTATTTTTAGTTTACCACACACGGTTCTACATAGTTTTGAGTTCCAGTTTTTCTCCCCTCCCTCCCCCCTCCCTCCCCAAGACGGCATGAAGTCTCATATAACTGTCATGTATAACTTCGCATTGAATTAATTTATGCTCTAGTCAAGTCGTGGAGAAGAATTTTGACCAATGGAATGAATCATGAGAAAGAAGAAACAAAACCAAAAAAAACAAAAAATTTAAGCAACTTGCTCACCCAAAAAAACCTGAAGGAGAATTTTTAAACAGATCTTAAACAGAATCCAAGTCCTGTCCACTACACCGTGCTCTTTCCTTAAGAAGATTTATAGGAAACGTGATAGCTGTCTTCAAGGATTTGAAGGGCTGTCATATGGAAGAGGGATTAAGCTTATCCTACTTGACTGAAAAAACATAAACTAGAGCAGGGGCATGTTTCGAGCTGAGAGCCAACATGGTACCTGACAATTTGGAGTCATAGTACCTCGGTTTAAATCCCCAGTTCTGCCAATTATGACCCTGTGTGACCATGGGCAAGTCACCTAACCTATTTGGGGCCCAGTTTCTTTATTGGTGAAATGAAGGTGTTGGTCAATATGACTTCTAAGGTCCCTTTCTGATCTGATAACCTTACAATTATAATCCCAAATTAAAGAGAGAAGGTAGAGTCCCCACTGGATCCTTTCTCATGGAATGTGGAGCTTCAATGGCTGGAAAAGAAGGCTTCCATCTTTACCCTCCTTACCTCCTCTACCCTTGGCCTAACTGAATCTCAATTAGTCGAGGTTGGCACTCCTTAAATAAAAAAGTACAAGTATTCTTGGCCTATACAAAGAACAGGCACATGTCTGACCCAGCAGGTGACACATCCAAGGATGCTCGAAATGGAACAAAGAGTCAATCAAAACTTACAGACAGCTCAGGTAGAATACATAATATGAAAGAAAATACTGCTCTCTGGCTCCTGGTGCTGCTGATTTGGGGGGGCACATTCTACCCAGTACCCACAAAGGCTTTTGCCAAGTGTACCTTACCTTTTTATGATAGAGATATAATTTACCCACTTGCTGGACCTGCCACATACCAGTAATTAAGGGAACTTTGTGTTTCAGAATTCTAAATTGTCAGAGCTCAAATGGCAGCCTCTTCACCTGAACTACATAATAGAAGGCCATCCTTGACTGACTTTTGCACTTAGGTTTCAAAGGTGAACATTTTCTCAACAGAAAATTCCCCTGTGTGCTTTAATAGACTCTCAATTGGATCTTTTAATGAGAGGTGGCAAAGAAATGTTTAAAAAGCAAATGTCTAAACTAAGCATTCTCACAGCATGAAGCTGTCTTCTGTGACAACTCACTCCATCACCACAATGGGAAAGCCTTGAAAAAGACTTCTTAAAAAGCCAAAGACACACATAAAGAACTGAAATCTATCTCACAGCTCCATTTTGAAATACTTATAGGTGGATTTTTAAGAAACTGCCAACATTTGAGAACACAGCAGGAAGAGTAGCAAAGAAGGGACTCCCAGAATCAAAGTCAATGTTGATGAATGCAGCACCTTCTACCTTGCAGGAAACCAAATGAACAATAACTTAGACTTATTGACATTTACTTCCAGGAAGAAATTAAATTTCAAAAGCTTGAAGATCAAATAACAAGCAAGCCACATATAGGGAATAGGAGGCATTAATATAAACTAAAACTGGGTCTCTATATTGTCATAATAACCAATCAAAAAATGAAAAGTTCAGTCAATGACAAGTTTTTTGTTTTGGTTTGGTTTAGTTTTTTTTGTAGCCATGATGTTAAATGATTGGACTTCTTGATTTTTTTTCACTAAACTGACATAAATAATTCATTACTTTGGCATCATATAGACTCAGTTTCATAGTTAAATCTGAGAAACTTTGATGTGCCCATAAAAGTGAAGAATGCCAGTCTCTATTACTTTGATAATCCAAAGTTCA